>NW_025336480.1:2841957-2905749 GCF_004798865.1 Varanus komodoensis
GGCACCAGATCAGAAAATGTTGAACTAGGCAAAGCTGAGACAGATGGACAGTTCAAAAGCAGATTTCTAGATTAAACTCACTTTTCTTTGGAAAATTCTCTCCTCTACAGCATTAAGCCATGCACAAGGATGAATCAGCACAGGACAATGAAGACTATATGGGGAAAAGGGTAATGAATGCCCAGATGTCCAGACATTTTTAAGTCAAGGGACAGAAGACACCGTAACCCAGTTCTCATGTCACACTGCGGTTTCTGGGTTGCAAAGCTACAAGAGCACTTTTTCCCATGCTTGTTGTTTCTGATTTCAATTAACAAATTTTTTGTGATGTGCAAAACCAGAAACTCTGGGTTAACCTTAACAACAAACGATGCACAATTCCTGAGTTATCTCAGATTGGTTAACTAATAAATGAACCAGTTCACACAAAACCACAACAAAAATGTTACTTAAAAGCTGCAATGAGCAAGCTGGAGGAAATGTATTTGTCAAAGGAAATTGCCAATAAGCCAACATTCAATTGGGGATTACCTGGTTAGGATTTACTGAACTAATGCTGCCTTCCACTGAAGAAAAATAAACATCACAAGACTCCAAATCTTCTGTGGAAACATTCTGCTACTAAATAAAATGCTGAAATGTCATTAAGACAAAATAGGCAACTCATCTAGTCATAGGGAAAAAACATGTGCTTGGGTAATAGGAACAAGAAACCAATCTTGGTGCCCTGGAAGGAAAGAAAGAACACAGCAGTAAGGTTGCTTTTTCCTCCCTTGCCAGCCTTAAAGATGCTTCAATTAACCACGGGTAACACTCGCAACTTTAACACTAACCATGGTTTGAGATTCAGGTTAAGGAGGAGTCTACTTTGCATAGAACACAGTTGACATTGGTGCCAATATAATCCTTTACTCAGGAGTGGGGAATTATAGCATTCCAGGCATTTTGGCCTATAACTTCCATGATCCTTCACCATTGGCTATGCTGGCTAAGGCTCACAAGTAACTGGTTATAACATACAGAAGAGGTAGCATTCATGCCAGAGATGGAGAGAATGAGGCGTTAATTCCTGTGGCTTGTATCCAGCCTCAGGTTAAGAAATCAGTAATGTTAAGCCAACTGTTAAGTCAGCCCAAACTAGCATGCAAGGCACTACACTGGGCATTATGCAGCTGAAACTTTTGATTAAGATTTTATGCATATAATGATATTCAGAAATTAAGGCAGCACTATATTCCTCTTGTCACCCAAGCTGCATGTACAAAATTGCTTAAACTGCAACACTCCTTAGCATCCTTTAGCTATTCTGATGCATCCACAATTAGGGTGGTTAAAGAAAATATATGATTTTTCACACACACACCCATATTTTTATGTTTCTGAATGCCATCAACAGTAAAATGCTAACACTTTAACAGCTCCTACAGGGAGATTTAAAATAAACTCCCCCTTGTTTATGCCAAATATTCACTATTCATGTCTCTGCATGATCACAATCTTGTACTGTATTATTCTACTAAGCCCAAAACTCCCGGTTCTCACCAAAATGAGAGCAATCTATGGTGCATGAGAGTGCCCCTTTAAAAGTCTGCATGGAAAATCAAGTTTAACTCTCTATTAATTCCCCTTTATGTTGAAGAACTAATTAAGATTAAACTTTGGGTGTTCCCTATGAAACACACATAAATCAAATAAAAGTGCACAGGCTTATAGCCACACTGCTTAAATATGAGAGAAAGAATATAAACACAAGCAGAATTGCTTCATAGTGCCCTTCTTCCCAGTTTAAATGTTGGGTATTTTTCCATTAATCTCCAGCTTGTCAACCACGGTAAGCAGCTTTTAACATTTAACAGATTCTCAGGGACAGAAGTAGTAAACCAACTTTACTTTCCATAAAACAGAGACACAATGGAAAATGTTCTGCCTGGGGATTATAGTAGGATTGCTTTCAGTGATGTTCTGGCGTTTGCATTTCTTGTGAGTACTCCACTCAATTCGGCCCATGACATCATTCTGAGTTCTATGACAAAATGGCTGTGATCTCATAAGACAGAGACAAGTCACTAGGGGATGAAATTCTTGCTTTCCAGTACATTATAAAATGAGATAGATCTTCTTACAGAAAACCAGAGGACAACTATTTGAAGACTCTAGGGCCTACAGAAAAGAAATTTGAACCACAATCGCCTAATCCCAGAAGAAGGAAGCAGAAAAAGGAGTAATTAACTGAGTAAATTTAAAGACCAAGCCAAAGAAGCTGTTGCTTCAGACAAGTGTAAAATGAAATCATCAGGGGAACTGTCAAGGGTAATTGTCAGAGATTTGAGTGGGGTGGGGGTTAAGTAAAAATCTCTGATTTTATTCAACATCTGAACCTGATGTCACCTACTCTCAGCAAAAGCAACAGCAGCAGCCCCACTGAGTTAGCATGGCTTTAGAAAAGGGGAAAATGTCACCCAGAAAGTCAAACTAAATCTGAGCCAAAACCAGAATTGACCCCCCCCACACACACACACACAAGTTCCAACAGAACCTTAGCCATAATCTCAACATTTGTTTTTGAACAAGTGCAGATTTCTTTTGGAGGGGGAAGGGAAAAGACCAAGTTAGAATAAGCATATAGCCAATCCCTTGATATTGTGCATGCACAGGCTACAACAGGTAAAAACAAAAAACCCAAAACAGAATGAGCACACAGAATAAAACCATGTTTGGATATATACAGGGTTCTATATGCTGCCCTCTTCAAGGTTGGACCTGAGAAGCACCAGGCTGGGATTGGATTAAAGACCTGATTCCCCTGTATGACCAGGGGTTTGTCTAATGAATATAATATGAACTTAATTTGGCTGCACTTATGTCAAGTCCATATGTCCCTGAACACTTAAGCTTAAACAGTCCAAATAAAATAACCATTTGTTAGGTTCTTAAAAATTATTTTACTGTTTCATTCAAACTTCAGAATAGTTATTGCTAACACACAGCTGCAACAATTTTAGACCCTTTAGACTGCCCCATTCTACTGTGCAAGTGATTATCAATACTTTATTTTAAATGAATTCTTATTGACTGGAAATGAATTGGATAGGTTAAGCATGCTGAACCAGTTCCTCAACCTTTTTTGCCTGAAGTGGAACCAACCCAGAAAAATGTCACTAACAGTTAAACCTGAATTAAAAATCATTGCTATGACTTCATGCCCCCCATTGCAGCTGGAACAAAATTCAAGTAATCGAGAAAAATAAGTTAACATGTTTGGGTTGATCTTAGTTGTTACAAAACAGGGAGTAAGTAAACTGGTGGTTCAGAGAATAAAAGGAAGAAGCTACAAGGATAGATTGAATTAAAGGAAAGTTAATATGCATGGTTGTTCTACAAGGAGGAAACCAGGAAAGAAGGAGAATTGGGTAGCACTAAGACTCTTTAAATCTGATTTCATTCTCCCTGCCTTTCCAAGATTTTTTGTGCCTGAGTTACATGCATCTTTTGGGGGAACCAGAAGCAAACAACAACAACAAGGTTTTTTAATCTTCTACACTTGTAAGAGAAATTTCAGTAAGTGTGACCTGATGAGAAAGCTGCCCAGATGGAATCTTGTCTTCCATACAACCATGAATGGTTCAAGGAGCTGGTTATGACTCCCTCAAAAGATGCAAATGTCCCTCAGAGGTCAAAAGTCTCTTAAAAGTAAAGTAATAAAATAAAAAATAAAAAGCAGTTGTGTCATTACCCAACAGAGACCATGGCACAGTATAAGGTGGCCCAATAATTTTAGAATGACAAGGTGGTAAACTATGGCAAGTGGTAATTTAATAGTCCCTTCTTCCTGCTTGTTGTCTCCCGTGAAATAAACTCCTGCTTTCTTCTGAGATCATATCGGGCATACTGATCATACGCATGTGTCACCATCCCACCCACCCAACCTCTTATTCTAGTTATAAAATGGCATTCTGAAAAACTAAGTACAGTAGCTTTTCCCAAACTGGTGATCTTCAGATGCATGCTGGAGCTATTTGGATACTCTCAGGTTGGAAAAGAATGAAATAAGGGAAAGAGGGAAGAGTACAGGATGGAAGTTCTCTTTTAAGGCAAATATATGATACAGGAACTCCAGCCGCTGCAGCATACAGAATCAGAATACGTAGTTCAACAGTGATATCACTGACTGGCAGTGGTACTCAAAGATTTCAGCCAGGCATTTTTTTCTAGCCCTATCTAGATATGCAAGCCAGAGATCTTATGAGAAGCAAAAATGATAAAATGGAGGCTGTCATATTTCAGACCCATCATGAGAAGGCAAGGCTCACTGGAGAAGAGAAAGAATGCTAGGGAAAGCTGAAGGCAGAAGTCAAGGAAGATCAAATATGAGATGGACTGAGTCCATAAAGAAAGCCACCCTCTTGCAATTTAGAAAAACTGAGCAGGGCCATTGTGGACAGAACATTTTGGAAGGCTTCCATTCATGGAGTCTCCATATGTCAGAGACAACTTGATGGCACATAACAGCAACAGCATTCAGATATGCCAAAGAGTGAAAATCATACCTGCCACATGAAAAGCAGATGCTCTACCACTGAGCCATAGACCCTCCCAATGAAAGGCCCACAAAGAACTACTTTTATTTATGATTGTTGCCAAACAGAAAGGTGTTCATTTACATCTTTAAACAGAGCAAGGGAGGAACTGATTTGCAGAAAGTTTTTTTTAAAGATATGAACCAGGATGTTATATAACTTGCATATGAATCATTATCATCAGTCACATTTTTACATTTGTAAGCAGAAAATTTAGGAACCTTAACTTTTTCTGTGTTACTGGGCACCCAGAGGTCAATGTAATAATGGGCATTCCAGCAACAGAATAATGTGGATGAAAAATCCAATGCTTTGCAATTATTTAGATTCTACTAAAAGTGAATCTAAAGAGAGAAATGGTAACCTGTTAGGAGATGAAATCAAGTATATATACTAAAACTGAAATTAAGTTAAATTAATTGAAAAGGGCAAACATGGTGCGAAAAGGACTTTTGACTCAGTTATGCTCTTGGAAGTGCACAGCATTAGATTTGGGATACTATTGTGGGCTTGCAGAATGGGGGACAAACAAATCTCAATCATGGGGCACAATCAAATCTCACCCATGGGGCACAATCAGAAAGTTTCCATGTGAAATTTTCATCTGAAATGACTAGAAGCCATGCAAAAGCATCTACTAATAGGAAAGCACTGGGAGATTGCACTTACTGTATGAATGTGGCATCTCCAACAGGGTGACCAAGAGTACAGGTGTGCACTTGGTGCCTATCACGCTCTCTACCGCTCCTGCTTTTTTTATTTCAGATTTTAAAGAATTAGAACATGTTTTCAACTGGGAGGTTGCCCTGTTGCAAAGCAAAGCACTGCCCTCAAGCACCATGTTTATTTTGGTTCAAAAAGTTGGTCTGTTTTGCAGCATGGATTTAGGTCCCTGGATTTAATCCCAGCATGGATTTAAGTCCTCTGCATTTAAGTCCCTGGCCTAGTTAATTTTTTAGTCCCAGTGTGCCTTCTGGGAAATCAGCTTTCTGGTAACCAGCCACGTTCACTATGGCAGCCATGTTATGAGAGTGACAACAAAACTCTCTAAAAATGCCAAATGTGCTCACCAACTCAAAAAGTTTAGGGATTCTTGCATTAATGGGAGGGTAACTGTGAAAATGCAGACATGAATCTGCCTGACTGCATGTGGATGATCATACTGGCCTGAACAATGCTAAATGACAACAGCAAAGTCTGAGTTCTTCAGCACCCAGTGAATGAATTATTGATTTGCTCGTGACTAACCTGCTTACATATGATATATGAACTGTATGAACTTATCTTAAGAATAAATAGCAGCTGCATTAATTTGCATGGAGCAGTAGCAATACAATGTTATCACTGCTGTTTCCCATATCAATGCAACATGCAAGTGAAGTCTGTTTAACTTATGACTATGTGACTGTATTAAAGCAATCAATTTATGCAAGATTACAGGGCAGCCTTCACACCACATTTTGTACTTGGGTTCACATACCAGAGCACAAAAATACATACTGCATATCACAAACAAATGCAACAGATATGTGTGCCTGCGTGTAATTTGTTGCTTTTATTTTCCACGTGCACAGTGAATGCTTAAGTCCCATCCAGGTTTTAATAATGGCTGCAAGCTGAATCCACCAGTCTGTGTGTCTCCATCTCTCCCCAACCCCATTTCTCCTCAGTGAACTCACAACTTCACCAAACAAAAGAAAGCAAATATGCTCTTGTACCCATTAGTCTGCACTGCTCACCCTACTGAATGTTTCATCATAAAACAAAATCTTAGGTCCAGACATTAGCTGAAAGGCCAACTGGTCTCCTTTTCCATGTGTGCTTGGGCCAGCTGCTCAGATTATGCCTGCGTGCCTGCCATCTATCCTTTGTTCACTGCTTTCTGTCCCTCCCTTCCTGTGATTTTTAAACTATCCAAGACAAGACTCAAGTGTGTGTGTACTTTGTTTATACACGGCTGGCCTCCCAATTCAAGGTGGTCCAATTTAGGGACTGCTCAAAAATCTCTTTTAGCTAATCCCAGGCAAACTGGCAGGTCTTTCAGCAACTTCTGGAAATCCAGGGCACACTGTTAAGTCTCCTAAAAAGGAGAGAAGAAGAACAAATGGTCTGACTGAAGAAGTCTGAAATGAGAACTATTGTTAAGGAGAAAGGACCGCATTTCAGTAGATCCAGGGTAGGGCGGAGGAGTCATGCTCAGGATAAATGCCACGAAGGGCAACGGAGAATGGGGTCAGGGATGGAGGAAGATTGTCGATGCAGTGTGGATTTGTGACAGGAAAAACAGATGGTGGGGGAAAGGTATGCATAAACAGCACATTAGCTATGGCATGAGGGAAGACAGATTCCATTTCATATTCCTTAGTATAACACAGTATCACTTCATTTAGCTTCTGAGTTGATTTGCAAAAAGGAAAAGAACAGTGATTTTAGAACTTTCAAAAAAATAAACTGGAAAAATCTTAATTACTGAATCCCGTTTTGATGTCCTAACATGTGCTACGTACATGACCTAATATGGCCATTAGGAAGCCTAACCACCGAGAGAAATGTCTGGACTCTTGCTGCTGCTTCAGAAGCAAACTCCTCTGAGGAAGATTTCACACCTACACACACATTGATATTCTTTTGTCTGGTCCTGAACCACAGTTATGTATCACATATAAATGGCAGAACAGAGAAGAAAGGCAATAATTAGGGATCCAAGGAATAATTGATGAAGCGGGGAGAAAAGGTGAAATGAATGTCAAAGGGGATCCACAAACCAGAGTGAGACACGATCCAATGTGAATGAAGAGCAAACTATCAGCTAATTTAGATAAGGGAAAATTAGCTTCAAGCCATAAAGGCGTATCATTACCCACTAAGCCACTGAAGTGACGCAAAATTATATCCTGGCATGTTGTTTATGTCAGCATCACTGACTTTGCTCTGAGCCACTTTTTCAAGTCAGAACAAGCCTTACTAATTTATTGCAGTGCTGCAAACCTAGTTTATTAGCTGCATGATGTAGAGGACCAAGAAACTAAAGCCTATACTATCCGGTATGATCTGACAGTTACTACATTGTGGAACAGCTGAGCCCAAACATGTGGCATAAATTATAATGTAACAATTCCTAGCATTCCCTGGTGAAAGAGAATCATTGTTAAATCATTCGGGTCTGGGGTACAGATATACTGATAGTATATTCTCCCCCCTCCTCCAAAAGAACAAGATTCTAGCCCCATGGTTTCCACTATATTCCTCACACACATTCTATAATTCACAAAACTAATATATAATGTATAAATTTTATTTTAATTCATTTTGCTAACAGAGACTGCCCTTTCAATAAATACATTCTCAGAACACTTACACCGTAAATACAACAATAAAAATGTATCATGGTCAAGCAGTACATCAAAGCAATGGAAAAACAACCAATTTAAGCAGCATAGGAACTATTAAAAAATGAAAAGGCACAGGAGAACAGAGTTTTGTCTGAAGCTGAAAGGATAACACAGCCTGCCCAGGTATCATAGTGTCATACTGTAACAGGAACAAGATGCAATACGCCTTGGACTTGCATGCTCCCTCATTCCTCTCCCCATCTGGCATCCAGAAGGAAAGTTTTCAATATTTTCCCACTAACCATAGTAAAGGAGTGGGGAGCACATGAGTTCTGACCTACAGTCAACAAAAAAAAACATAGTTTATCTGAAGCCTCAGCTGGCTCAAGGCAGACCTCAGGGGAACATTTTTGGGGATGGAATTCAAAGAGTGACATTTTAATTCCCATTTAATGCTCTTGTTCAAATATCTCTTATCTCTCCCCCCCCCCCCCGGTATCATTAGTTCTGCTATATTACCCATTCTATTAAGGTGCTTTCATGCATATGTCGATTGTCTTTATCTTCAACTACCAAAATGCTGGTCAAGCACCTGTCAAATCCAAGATTCTCCCTAGCTTTAGCTAAATGCTCAACAACACAACAATCTACTATCCTCTGCATATCTATTGAGAAATACTTTTTCCCTGGGACTTACACACAGATAAGTGAGTATAGGACTGCAGGTTTATGGTGCAATCCTGTACACATCTACTCCAAAGAGCCATTAACCTATACCCTGTTAAAGTGAGTATGGCACTCCTGTTTAAGTGCACAGTCCTATGCATGCTTAGACAAAAATAAAGCCCTACAATGACCAGCATGCTAACGGGGGAATACTGGTGCTTATAGGACTTTATGGCATTTTTCCCTAAATATTTCAGAAAACAATATGAAGAGTATTTTGTAACCTTCTGTTTGCCCCAATAGTTTCCACTAAAAACTAAAGTAACATCTAAGAAATATGTAGACATGTTGATTATTTGAGTTTACATAATGTAATAGAGGGTTAGTGCCTGGGTTGTCTCTACATGGAAGCAAAATAAAATTACTCTTCAAACTACCTTTGAATGTTGGATTCAAGAAAACAGCAATAAGCCTGGCATGTAGAATATAAATGTTAGACTGGTTTGTCCTACCTTTTCCAAACTGTTGCTGTTTCACCAACAGGGCAAGAAAAAAACCTTTCCCTAAATGCAAAAGAGCATCCGCTGTTGCAATTCAGGTTTCCAAGAAGATGAAAGGCTCTCAAAGAAACATACTAGGGTAGTCATGCAATCATTCTAAGCACCCATGGAATTTTCAAATGGGAATTGGCCCAAGAATTTAAATATGCACAGAAGAATTTTAAGTTCTCCAGCAACTGTTATGGAAAAATGTAAAGACATGCCATGATCTAAAATGACCATTTATAATGAGGAACATCACTTGTGCAACATATTACAGGAATGATCCAGCATTTCCAGATAAAGTTTGTAATGCAAACACCATTTTGTATATATTTTATTTCAAGCTCTACAATAAGCTCCTATTTTCTGCTTTTAAATCTTTGAAGTAATATATTCTGTTCTCCATCACTTACTCTTGGCTAGAACAGAGATAATTTGAAAAACATAGTATTTCTAACAGTGGTTCTAGCAACCTACAATTCCAAGTAGAATCAGAGTCTAACAATATCAAAAACTGTACAGCTTCCCCACAGCAAAATGCATGTTTACTACTAGGAATTGTTCATATCTAAACTGTTTGTGTCTAAATAAAAACAATTTGCTGTAAGCTTCCACTGATTATTCATTTGGTGAAAAAACAGAAAGACATACCAAATATAAATTGGTATTTTCAAGGAAGGCATGTGTTCATTGTTGTGTGCATTGCAGTTGAGCAATCAAATACAGAATGGAATCCAAATTAGTACCCATGTGTGCAAGTAATAGGTTGTTATAATTGCAAAAGCTTCCCTGTGCAATTCAACTATACATTGTAAAATATGGGAGTGTGAGAAGGCTCTGTCTTAGATAAGAACATGGGTACTTCATGAGTCAATGATGTCAAACTCCTAGCTATTAGCATTAAGGTTTGTGTAGTTTGCTCCCCTCAAAAGCTGCCTTGGTAAAGATAAGCAGCTAAGCCTAGCAAAATGACTAAGTAGCAGTAATAAGCCCTTAACCTTTGTACATTGCATAAATGAGTTTTTCACTACTTTCCCCATTAGATGATGATGTAGAGTTGAACTCTTTCACTCCTCTCTGACCACCACTTTTCCAAGATTAGTAGATATATTCTTCCTTAGTAGATATATTCTTCCTCCTGGAGCTCAGTAACAATTTCAGTCCAAGCTTATGAAAAATTATTTGAACATTCTCTGTTTTCAATGGATATGCCTACCTATGCAAAGAGGTGGCCTTTATCCATCCCCCCTCACCGCAAGGCTAGAGTGCTTTAAGTTATCCTTAAGCCTATTTCTAGAAGGTGGGCAACTCTGTATGGTAAGCAGAAGTCAATAATCAGTGTTGATCTTCTAGACAGCAAAGATGGGTAACTTTGTCTGCATGATTTTTAACATATAGTTATATCCTGTCCTTCCTCCAAGAAGTTCAAGGCAGCATGAATTGTTCCGCCCTGTTCTATCTTCACACCGCTATGAAATATGCTGAGCTGAAAGAAAGTGGGACTAGCTCAAGTTTTACATCTATTATTCATATGCAGTGATACCATGATTGTTGTTGTTAGTCGCAAAGTCTTGTCTGACCCAGCACAACCCCATGGACAACATTCCTCCAGGCCTTCCTGTTCTCCACCATCCCCTGGAGTCCACTTAAGCTCACACCAACTGCTTCTGTGACTCCATCTAGCCACCTCATTCTCTGCCGTCCCCTTCTTCTTTTGCCATCTATTGTTCCCAGCATTAGGCTCTTCTCCAGGGAGTCCTTCCTTCTCATTAGGTGGCCAAAGTATTTGAGTTTCATCTTCAGGATCTGGCCTTCTGAAGAGCAATCAGGGTTGATCTCCTCTAGGACTAACCGGTTTGATTGCCTTGTGGTCCAAGGGACTCACAGGAGTCTCCTCCAGCACCACAATTCAAAGGCCTCAATCCTTTGGCACTCAGCCTTCCTTATGGTCCAGCTTTCACAGCCATACATTGCAATTGGGAAAACCATAGCCTTGACTATGCTACAGGTGAAGTTTTCAGATAACGTCTCCTTCTTACTTCAATGTTTTGAGCACCTTAATGAGCTGGTTCCAAGGGTCTATACATCTTTCAGCAAAACAGTTAGTGTATGAATTACTTCTGTTAATACCAAATTAAATTAATGACAGAACACTTTCCATATTTAAGCAGAAAATAGTCTTCATCATTCCCCATGCTGACAGTATAGGATATTTTTCTGTCTGAACGTGTATAGAACATGCGTAGGATTGTTGCCTAAATAAATTATTACGAAAGTGAATTCCCATCTTTAAAATAACACAGAAATAATGGAGAAAAAATAAAATGTTAAGTGAAAATCATGTTAAATTAAGCATGATAGCATTTCTTAAGTCCCAAGTCCCAAAACCCAGCCCAAATTAAAAAGTTTGTCAAGCTTTGCAAGAGAAGTTCAGGTTTGGAGTCTTATGGTCCCCTCATGTAGTAAAGGAGCTTCATAACTGTGCTATGGGACAACTGCAGTTTGGGAGGGTCCCTGTAGCTTCAGTAGCATAATAAAGTATATTAAATGTGACATAAAATGATTGCTAGAAGTAGAAGGAAAAGAAAAAAAGAGAAGGGTGGGAGGCAGGCAGCTGAAGACACAAGCTCACATAAGTTTAAGGCAGTAATTCAATACTGTTAATTCTTCATCAACCAACTGCCCACTGACTCATTGACAGAAATGAATGGAGGCATCTCAGTTACAAACTTGCAAGCAAATAAAGAGGATTTAGTTTCCGTTATGTCAGAACAATACTGGTTGTGGAGGAGGCAGGCAAGCAGGAAGGTGGAAGCCCTTGTTTTAAATCAAACCGAACTGCAACAAACAGATTTTTGGATGTGCTTTCTCTTTTTATTTCCCTTTTGAGTTGCTAAGTGGTATCTACATACAAAGTCTTCAAAAATAAAGGGTCACTACTCTCTCTCTCTCTCTCTCTCTCTCTCCCCCTCACACACACACACACACTTCACAATAAGGTTAGTGTCTCCAATACAGTTGCATAAACAAATGGCTTTTTCAGCCAAAAATACTATTTTTGCTTTTTTTTAATTGTGTTTGCCAGGGATGAAGACACACCCCATTCTTATGGGGGGTGAATTGAACAGACCCTTTTAGAAGCATATTCTACTTAAAACAAGCTTTAAGAAAGGAACAAAACAACCATGCCCAAGAAAACTGCTCTCTCTCTGAAATTGACAATTTTTGCTGCCAGCATGCCATTTGGCTAGGGAACAAAAGCCACCAGTTCCAGCATCTGCCTCCCTCACACGTCTAATCTGCCAAACACATTCATTAAAAAAGACAACTCTTTCCCCCTCTACATACCCAGCCCCTCTATTTAAGCCCTTTTCCACCCATTTCCAATTGTATTTTATTTAGAAGGAGTCCCACCAATTTGCACAGGATCTCACTTCCATGAAACAGCACTGAAAATCACAGTTTCTTAAAACCATCCCGTGTTTAATACTCTTTTACACACAAGACTGTGACGAGGGGGATACAACGTGAGGATACAGATATTTAACTCTTTATCAAAGTTCCTGATGGTTCTCTTCAAGCCAAAATGTATGCGAACTCAGAGAAAGCAGCTTGTTCTTCCTTACAAGCATATGAAGTCACCTTACTGAAGCCAGTAAGATTTTAATTAAAAATACTGGGGGCAGAACCCGGTTGCTTAGGCATGCAAAACAGGTTCACGACGATCGCACTATGGCCACTCCCCCTTTCTAAGGCTGTACGGTCGATTCCACGCTTAACCATAGCTTAAATTCTAAGTTTAAAGGAGGCTGGGTTGCGAGAGTCACCTGAACACGCAACCAGTGCGGAAAAATAGGCAACAGCCCAGGATCTACTGTAGAATCACAAATTACAGAGAAATAGACTGTTGCTAGAGATCATCCTGCTGGGAAGTAACCTTCAAAATTTTAAGGTACAAAAATCAGTCTTTACTGAAACAGGTCTTTCTTGTAACAAGCTTAAAATAGCACAGGACGAAATAAATAAGTTATCCTCAGTAAAGTCAGATTTCTGTAAATACCATTTTCAGTCATACCATCTCGATTTGCCCGCTTGTGACAATGAGAGAGGAAGGTAGACTGGTGTGGAAGAGAGAGCCGCGGAGCAGGCGAAATTGCGACTGACAGAAAGCAGCACGTGGAGAACACGAAGATGGGGGATTACAGGGAGAAAGAAAGAGGATCGGGTTTTGCACTTGCAAAGGAAATCTGCAAAGCGGCCTGGCCAACTAGACTAAAAAACCAATGCAAGAGCCATTTGCTGGGGCTCAGAGACAGCGGTTTGCAAGGAGGTGCAGCAAACCAACCGCGCGCGCGCGCGCGCGCGCGCACGCACACAAAACACGTTAAGAGCTCCGCACTGATGCCCGAGCAGAGACGAGACCAGTGGGTCGCCCTTGTCTAGCGGCTTAGGAAAAGGGCTCCTCCTCCTCCTCAGATTTACGAGGGCAGCTGCAGCTGCTTCCTTAGAGCCCGCTCCAGCGAGACCTCGGCAGGAGCTGGCGGCGGCGGCGGCGGCCTTGGCCGAGCAGCCCCCCGCCCGCTTACCTGCCAAGGTCTTGTGCACCGTGTTGCCCATCACTCCCCCTCCGTCCGTCACGCCGCGCAGAGAGGTTCGAGGCACGAGGCTGCCGGGGCGCGGAGCTGCGCAGCGCTCTGAAGCAGGGCCATTGACGGACACAGCGAGGCGGGGAGAGGGCCGGCAGCTCCTGCCGCCCGGGCTTGGCTCGGCGTTTCCCCGCGCTCAACCCGGAGGAGCACTGAACCAGCCACGCCAGCCAGCAGCAGCGCCCCGAGCTCGCCGCGGCCGGAGCCGCCTCCAAAGGGCTGGCGGAGGCTCGGAGCCCAGCCCTTCTCCCCGCCCAGCCGGGGCGGAGCCGGCCGCGCACGCATTGTTTGAAAGTTGGCAACTGCCCGCCTGCCTGAGTGGCATACGTAGGGCGGCATGGCCGGGGGCTGCCGCGCTGAAGCGGGAAGAAGGGGCGGCGCTTCTGGCGTCACAATGCGGCCGGCTTGGAGGCGGCGGAAGAGGGAGAAGGTGTGCCGCCGCTTTCGGGGAGCGCCTCAGAGCTGCGGGCAGGGTCAAAGCTAAGCCCTGCCGTTTGTATTTGAATCCAGGGCTCCGCCCCAGCACTAGTTATTTATTTGTAGGTAGGCTGGGGAGGGGGTCCAACTCAGGCTTGGAAAAATGCATCGCGAGCCCCGCCCGCAAGGAACGCATGACGGCGTCTGAAAGACGCTGAAGAAAGGCAGTAGCAGCGGTGTTCTTGCTCCCGTGTTCAAAGGGGAAAGAAAACGAGAAATTTGGGGCAAGCCATACGATGCCTGGCGTTTGCGAGGTGGCGGGAGCTTGGTGGATGCCCCGCTTCATGAGTGCGTTGCAGCCCTCTCGAGCTACATCGAGCATAGGCAAGCCTCATTATATGGATTTTTTAAAAAGTAGCCTCGCATTCCCTAAAGAGAAGAGGACCCCCTCCCAAAGTTCATATGACTACATCATCTGCTCACTTTTCCCACCCCCCTCCCCCATCTTTTTAAGTTGCCTCGTCTGGGAACGTCGAAAGTTTGCATAAAGGGAGAGGATATTGTTTGAGTAATAAAGGTATTGGAGCAACATAAACGGTGCAAGTGTTTTCAAATGCACCTGCTTCCAAAACGTATCTAAGCATGCCGGCTGCAGGCTGCTTCTGTACAAGGCTCGCCCATCTCAGTCACTAAGCTCACCTGATCTGCTCACCGACCACGCAATAAGTCAGGTCATACCCTTGGTAGCCTTGTGCTAGATCCCCGTCTTGACTCCTTGGCTGACATTAGCAGACTAGGGAACATCATACCGAAGCTGTGCGAAAACAAGCACCTTTATGCCTTGCCTTTCTATGACTCCCCAGAGTAGATAAATGGATCACTCTGTATTTCCTTCCCCAATCTGGAGCCCTCGGGATGTGCTACATTGCAGTTCCCATAATTCACATTGATGGGGAGATGCTTCTGCATGTATGTCCTACTGGTGGGTTTCCCAGAGACGGTTGGTTGGCCACTGTGTGTGCAGAATGCTGGACTAGATGGAACCATGCAGGCTTACAATGAGAGGAGTTGCATCCAAGGCATCTAGGGAGATCCAAGCTGGGGAAGGCTGGCTCAATGGCTTCCCTTAGGGCTATTCACACTAATGCAGCAGATGTGCTTTCTGTTTGGCCGGTGCCTGTAATATGATTAACACTGAGATGCTTAAAAATGCACCTCACATCAGGAATTATCAGCAATTTAAAATGTTCAGCCAAATCTGACAAAGTCGCTTGTTGATTATGCCAGGCAAG
Organism: Varanus komodoensis; assembly: GCF_004798865.1. Taxonomy (NCBI): domain Eukaryota; kingdom Metazoa; phylum Chordata; class Lepidosauria; order Squamata; family Varanidae; genus Varanus; species Varanus komodoensis. Next base: position 2,857,430 of record NW_025336480.1, read on the forward strand.
CTTTGATTATGCAATCAGCCTGCCACATTCATGGAAATTTAAAGGAGAGGGGGGCATTTTACCCTTGCTGTGTTTTCCCTCCCTCTTAAATTTCATCAAGAAGGAAAAGAATAATTACACACTTTTTAAAATTAGGGGTGCTCGGAGCTTTCCATTTGTAAGCAGTTCCAAAGCATGTTAACTTGGATAATACAAAATCTATTTTGTTCTTTGAAACCTGCATGGTATTAGGAAACATATAACTCATCCATCTTAAAAAAAATAAAGATACCAATTCAACTAGAATTTGCTGGTGTGAGTTTGTATAAGCAAACTGTGCCTGTTTCTTTCCACACCTACCATAAAGATCTATTCTATTGGATGCCAAACATGAATTTAAAAAAACCAAAAGAACAAACATTAACAGTTTACTGTACATGTCAGTCTATTATCAAACAAGGGAGGAAACATTGCTATGTGTTAATTCATCATCCTATCAATTGTAGATTATGGTGTACCTTTTAACTTTCTGAACTGAGGTGGATTACTCTGCAGAACATCATCATGAAAAATGAAAATATTAGACTCACAAAATGGTGGCATATAAATCTAAACTCACAGAAAAGCATTTTCATTTCAGTGCAGTTATGATGTCAAAATGTGATGATTTTATTCTTTCTCCACACAATTCCAGTGATGGGGCTGTATCTGTAACTATGTGCCTCTTTAAATTTATATTTTATATTTAAATTTGTATTTTACCAAATACACTCAGAATTGTTCAAATTCTGTCTTTACTAAATTGTCAAGAAGTTTCATACTAGAACTTGTCTTGATACTGATCAAATACCATCCCTAGAACTTATTTTTTCCCTTGAGCAGAAGAGTCTAATGTAATTTCCCGATCCTTTCCATTGCAGAAATGATTTGCTATTCTGCATGGAGGGGTTGCTTCTTGAGATTTATGTCCAGAGTACCTAAGGGTGCATAGAGCTAGTTGTACAAATCTTTGGGATTTGGCATTTACACTTTTGAAACAAGTGGGCAGATCCCAGTTTCTTGTCTGTACAAGGTATTCCTGTCTTAAGTACTTTAAATGTTAAAAATTGTTCACATGTCAATTATTACATTTCCAGCTATAGCCTGAGCAATATATTAATGGGCTTGCACACTCAAAATAACACCATAAAAGTATTAGCTTTGCTTCCTATCCATACCTGTTAAAAAGGGGCCAATTTTGTGAAATCATCAGTATACGAAGTATACTAAGAATACTTTTATTCCAAACAGGTATAAAGAATATAAGAGTTGGGATTTGTTAAGGAGTGGAAATTATTGCTAAAAGATTCCTGTTCCTTAAAGATTGGGTGTTTGGAAGATATCAAAGGCTGATTGTGGTACACAATCATTTAGTAAATGAAGATATGGTAATAATGTAATATTCCACAAACTCAAAGTATCACCTGTACGTGTACATACATACACACACATATATATATATACTGGGAAGACATTTTGCTCAATCTTCTGCCTCAGTTTATAAAACAAGTTAAAATAAATATATTTGTAAAGAGGCCACATTTGTAAAATAATGTGACAAAACAGTCCAGACATTTGTAAAGTACTAACAAACCTTGCAATGGTCAGGATTGTCATGGTAAACACAGTTACATGAGTTTATGCACATCCGTGGTCCTACTTTTCTGCTCAACTCAGCTGATTTTATCCTATCATTCTTAAGTGTTATTCCTAGTAAGGTCAATTTCAAGGATGTTTTCCCCTGAAATGTTTCTTAGGAGTTCATTGTCAGTTGAGTCTCCATTTTTGTGTAAACATGTGATAGTTGCCACAGTCAGGCATTCTTTCTGCATGGAGTTGCCTAATGCATAGTTTCAGGCCAACCTAAAGTGCTCCATGCTCAGCTGCTCATAATGTGGAGTGTATCACCATTTTCAAATCAAAACAAACTTTTCTGTATGTACACTCAGTTTGCTGCTTCTCCTGCTCAAATACCTCGAGGAATAGGGTGATTTGTTGTAAACTAACCTTTCTTCTGCTAGGACAAATTCTGTACTCCCATCCGGCCACCTTTAACACAAGAACTCTTCCTGAAATATTTGCCTAGGAATTATAAGTACACATCAGGGAAAGTCATGTAATCCAGACTCTCTTTTGGTGATTCATTAGAAATTCTAGGAACATTCTAGGAAAATCTATCCTGATATTGCAAACTTTTGGGTAATGTGCAGTGCAAACTTATTGTATGTGCACTTAGTATCAAGTTCAATTATGTTCAGTGCAACTTATTCTCTATTTAGGGTGTTTAGCCTTGCAGCAACCCAATCCTGTGGGTGTTTACTCAGAAGCTAGTCCCATCACATTCATTGCAGCATAATGCTATTTTAATGACTTGGTTCTAGTTTATAATTCTATGTTCAGTGGAGCTTGCTTGGTTGTAACAAAAATAGAACTAGATTGGACCAAGGGTCCATCTAGTCCAGCATTCTGCACACACAGTGGCCAACCAACCGTCTCTGGGAAACCCACCAGTAGGACATACATGCAGAAGCATCTCCCCATCAATGTTCCTCAGCAACTGATATAGATAGGCATAGTGCCTCTGATGTGGGAGGCCACATGTAGGCATCAGGACTAGCCACTGAGAAACTTATCCTCTATGAATTGTCCAGTCCCTTTTTGTATAAGTCTGTTTGGGACTGTAGCCTAAGTCCATACAGTTTAATACAGTTGCGGGATATGCAACTATTGCACAATACCAAAGAAAGTGGTTCTCGTGGCATCTGTTATGATGTCTGAGAATAGACTTCCTAGAATGCTTGAAAATTATTAATTTATTTCATACCACCCAATAGCCAGAAAGCTCTCTTAGTAGCTTACTGCTACTTTAGTACTAGAGTTTACTACTCTCTTAGTAATTAGAGTAGCTTCAGACATCAGATTAGCATAACAAAGCTGCTTCTTTTATACAAGGGATAAAGCATCAGATACTCGAAAACATGGCACAACTTGCACATGCTAAAGATAGCACAGCACCAAAAAGTACAAACCAGGACGGATCTTCGGCTGATACCATGCAATGGCTCACAGATATGTGCATCACAACATGTTATTTAATAGCATGTCTACTCAATCACATGACAATCCAACTGATCCAGGTGTTGGCTTATAAAACAATTACATCACTACATGGAAAATTTGCCACAGCTCTTTCATGATCAACATCCTTAACTGTAGAATAGTATGGAAAATACATGATTGTATTCTGGTTGCTAGTTTTTTTCCTAACATAAAATGAGCTTAACAATTTTTCAAAAGGAGAAAGGTCAATGGTAACCACCAATTTTTTTTTGTTAAACAACTGATGATGCCCACTAGGTCTTCCATGTACATAGCTCCTGGATAAGTACTTTTTCTAAATGCAAACTTTAAGCATCACTCCTTATTTCCTACTTTGGATTTTAGATCAGCCTTCCCCAACCTGGTGCCTTCTAGACACATTTGGACTGCAACACTCAGAATTCCCAGCCAATGGCCCTGATGGATGGGAATGGTCCAAATGCGTCTGAAGACCACCAGGTTGAGGAAGGCTGTTTGAGATAGCTGGGGAGATAGAGTTGTGCAGGCTATGCACTGCCTACGTTCTTGGGAAACTCTGGAACATTATTCAGTGTAAGGAATGGCCATCTATCTCTATACTGGCCTTGACTGCACAGCAAAGCAAGAAGATATTTGTTAACAACTCAGGTTTTTTTTAAACCTGCACATAATTGAAAGCCCAAAGGAGGGGAAACCAATCTTGGCCAAAAGCTACATGGACACAGTGCTCAAGGATTGTAGACACAGTGCACAAAACCAAGAGCTATCAAAAGCTAGTCTATAGAGCAAATCAATGACTCTTCAAGAACCATGTATCTTTTTTTTAATTAAGATTTCTCTGGTAATACCACTCTTTCACTCTCCAGGAACCTCATGCCTTCCTGCCCAGGCCTAGAAGTATTCCACAAGTCAATAATAATCATCGACCTTTCCGCTTTCTTGCTCCATGCTCCAAAGACTTGTAGTGGGTAGTTCTCTCTTTTATTACTTCCTCCCCCATCCCTGGAGAGAATTTCCTCCTATCACAGGCTAAAGCAGGTGTGTGCCACTGGCCTGGTTGCCCTGAGTAACAAGGCAAATCTAAAACCTGTCCAAAATAACCAGCACCAAACCCCAAGAATCTGCTCACTTGAAATACAGTGTGCCCTTTCAAGAAGCAAAATGTGTGGGAGTGAGGGAGGCTGATGGAAAAATGCAGAGGAAAAAATACTCCTCATTAAAGAGCCCAGGTAGGGGTTGCTTTCCAGAAGAGAAATTTCTCTTTAGCTAATTCACTCCTCTGAGGGAATTGGGGCAGATATAATTACAGGGCTTAGTAGGGCCTTGAAGTGCAGAATGGTTTTGGTGTGCAGCTGGGTTCCCATCTTCTAAAAAGCAGGTCTCTTTTGTCTTTCCAAAGGAATAATGGCTCAAAGAAGTGCTCCCACACAACTGCCATTGATTTCAATGAAGCTCAGAAGGAACAGCAATGCAGCTAACATTTCTGCTTTGGTGAAAGAAGTCTGCACCATGTCATGCTGGAGAGCATATTTGGTCAGGTTGGGAATAACCAGAATCCTTAACTTTGGCCTGGAGTAAACATAGTCCAAATAAGAATGAAATAATTATACAGGATATAATCAGGCATGAAATAAAGGAAGCAAACTTTCTCCAAGGAAAATACAGTGGTACCTTGGCTCACGAACTTAATCCATTCCACGACTCTGTTTGCGACCCAAACTGGTCATGAGCCAAGTCAAATTTCCCCATAAGGTTCAATGTAAATAAGGTTAATCAGTTCTGTAAGTATTTTTTTAATCACAAAAATTTGAAACAAAGTACCAAAGAACATCAAGGTAACAAAGTACAGTAGAGAACAGTCCAAACCATAATTGTGCAATAGCGATTGTGCTGGCGGGGGGAGATGCCCACGATCATGCTCATGCAGGGAAGAGGGGCGCAATCATGGTCGTCACCCAACGTGGAGTTCGCGAACTGAGGCAATTTTTTTCTGAAATTTCTGTTCAGGACCTGATCTGGTCATGAACTGAGGCGTTCGTGAGCCGAGGTACCACTGTACCTGCAATCCCATTATATTGTCAAAGTTATGATTATTTTGACAGATAATTTGGATCTTGTCTGGCTCACTTCTCTCTTCCACGTGTTCAGGCATGAAGGAATAAATCTGAAAGCTCCTAATCCTTCTAGGTGGCTTAACTTTGTACAAATACAGGACTAGTGCAATTGCTTTTGCACTTTTTTTCCTAGGTGCTTTGCGATGGAGGCAGTGGGAGAGTAGCACCTGATGGTGAGTCAAACAGGTGACTGTCTTCTACAATCCTACCTGCACATCTTCTACAATCCAGGCATCCTCAATTGGTGTTTTTTTTGGGGGGGGGGGTCCTAAAGTTTCTTAGACTGTCTCCCTGTGCCTACCCCGCATAAAAGAATGTTCTTCCTGTTTTTCCTCTGTAGAGAAGGGCAAACTAGGGGTAGAAATGCATTCAGGAGAGAGCAAAAGATGTAGCACTTTATTTTCATGGACCATTGGAAAACTGGGCTATTCTACATAGGTTAGTTTTAATAAATGTGTGTCAGACAGGAACTATATATTCACTTGGGTCCCTATAAATACTTATTCTATCCCTGCTTTTGAGGTAGTGCTCCTTGAATATAAAACCAAGAGCACAATCTCTTAACAGTTCACAATTATTAAAAAGAGACCATCTTCCAAAAGGTACATTTAAGTGATATGCAACTTAAATGCAGGTGGTCAAGAGAAAGAAAGTTCTTTTGCTGCATTTAATCTTTCAGTAGAACATAGGAAGCTGCCTTATACTGAGTCAGGACTTGGGTCCACCTAACCCAATACTGTTGACACTGACTGGCAGCAGCTCTCCATATTTTCAAACAAGATTGTTTTTTTATCCATACCTGAATATGCAAACAACTGCACCCTTAATAAGTATAGGTAATTAGTGGGATCTACAATAAAATGTAGCAGTGTGACATGATCCTGTTCAGGGCCTTCAGCCATCCAGCCAGTCATGCAGTCTTCCAGGATACTGTTCCATTCCCCTTTCCTTGCTTCTATTGTTTGTCTCTCATGCACCACTTACCCTTCAACAGCCAGCCAGTATCCATGGCTACTGAGCGTACTCAGTCTTGATTAGGCTGCATCCTCGCATTTAAGGATTTCTTCCTCTGTCAAGTTTTTCTTTTTTTCTTTTTCTACTGCAAACTTTTAAGGCTTCCCCAGGTATACGGATACCTCTTTTGTACAACAGTTGTACCTCTTTTGTACAACAGTTGTACTATTTTGGCTGCATAGGAATCAGAACTTGAAGAATTGGGTACACTATTGCTAGACTCAATGAATGTGATGCAGATTGTTAAACATAAAGGGGAAGAAGAAAAGTAAGACACTAAAACTAAAAGAAGAACAAAATTAAACAGCAGAGTGCACAGCTGTCTATCACTGAAAGTTACAAGAGTCCTAGCTAGCTACAAAACAGGAAGAGAGAGATCAAAACACAGTAAAGCATCTAGTTCAGTGGTTCCCAAGCATTTTACAATGGAAACTCTCACAATAAAATTTACTGAGACCCCACCTGCTACACCCACTTCATGATCCAGCAGTCATGCTGTCCTATTTGTAGATATGATATGACTAGTAATCAACAGGTCTGTCTAAGAAATGCGTTTGAGAAGGTATGAACAAGAAGGAGGAACGCTTAAGAAATGATGTGGCCTAGACAGAAATTTAGAGGTATGCAGCTGCTGTACAAGTCTCAGGCTGAAACAGGGCCAAAGCCAAGAGGGGGAAATCATCCTCTGATAAATATTCCAGGCTTGTTTGGACAGCCCTCCTGTCTATCCTGTATTATCTGACACAACACATCTCCTGCTTTAGATGCCCTTTTGTGTCATCTCACTCTAAACCACTTACATCTGTCGAACCACTTCCTGATTATTAGACCAATAAGATAATGGAACCAATTGTCTTGGCAAGTCATTGTCTCTCCAAAACTTGGAGGCATTCAAGACGCAGCTGGACAGTCACCTGTTTAGGAATGCTTTCACCTGAAGTCCTGCATTGAGCAGACAGTTGGACCCAATGGTCTCACTGATCCTTTCCAGCTCTATGATTCTATTACTCAAAACATTTTCATGATTCTGTGAGTAAAATCTGCTAAACAACTTGGAGATCACAGATCTTGGTTGTACGGTCCTATAGATGGCACAGAGCATAAATTGTCAGCATGCTATAAGAAGATAGATTAAGAAGTAGATTTGGCTGTGAGAGCTCATGCTAGAATAAGTTAATCAGGATCGAAGATATCACAGTCTCTTTTGCCTTTTGCTGATGGATGTACATACTTTCTAATAAAATTGGAAGCATGTTGAAAGAACTGTCAATATTTATTTGCACAGAACTGGAAAAGAAAGAGCTGTTGTGGTAATATGTGGAATCTTTAAATTCACTTGAGGTTTAGGTTCTTTGGAAAGAAAGGTATATGGAAATGAGCATCTCTCTCAGTCAACATGATTGCATTTCCTAACAAGAAGTTGTGCACAGCCATAGGCTGATCACTCTCATTAACACCATGATGAAGCATCAATACAAACCTAATGACAGATCATAAGGCTGTAGACAGCCTTGTTTCCTAACTGCTTTTTGGAAAAAAACAAATTCAAGTGCTTCCTATAGCTATAATGAATTCTCAATATGCCTATCCCCAATTAATGCCTTTGAGCTTGTTCTCATAATTACTTACTTCGGTTTAGTTACTCCCTTAATACTGGTTAGCTCTGACTATCTTACATCAGCTAGTCTTATGTTTACTGTCAGTTATATAAATGGTATTCTTTTACTCCTTCTGGAAGTGTCCATTTCCAAGGGAGAGTGAGAAAGTGAAAACAAAAGGCAAATGCAATTGTGCTAAGTTGAAGAAAAATTGCATAAACCATATTAGCATAATACCTTTATTAAGCCAACTGAAAGATCACAACAAATGTACAACCTTTTAAGATCCCTCAATCTTTTCACCAGGCAAGATGTTAAAAAAAATTGAGCGGGGGAAAGTGTAGAAGACCAAAATAAAATAAAAGTGCCTTGATGTTTGTGACTTCACTATCAAGTCAGATTTATTTTCTCCCCTGTTCCCCACTGGGTTGTCCTTACGAACACACTAGGCTATTATCACAGTAATCCTTACAAGTTTGGCAAGGCCATATTGCAGAGGGAAATGGTGTGTAAAGCCAAGAGGTAATGACTGTCCTTAAGGCACCTAGCAAGTTTAATCAAACATTTCCCTTTCCACTTTCTTAACTACAACATTACATTGATTAGGCTCAAAAAACATGACAATCAACCATGGTTTGTTATGGTTGATTGTTTCCCTTATTGTGCAAACCCAGATGTGACTTATCATTGGTGTCAACCAATAGTTTGTTCATACTACACTTATTGTTGTGTCATCCAAGCCTGGGCAAAATACCCATCAGGAATCAAGCCCCAGAGCAAGTGAGTTGCTTGGCAATAGTGGCTCTTCATGTACTATAATTCTATCCCACCTTTTTTCCTTGCAAGGAACTCAAGGCCGTTTGCATAATTCTCCTCCCCTCCCATCTTTTCCTCACAACAACAATCCTGTAAGGTAGGCTGCGCTGAGAGTTTGTGACTGGCCCAGAGCTAGCCAGAAAATATTCCTATGGTTACCCACAAAGTGCAGCTGCCACAGGCACCCCTCCTCTCTGCTGCACACTGCCACCCCATGCTTTGGACAGTGGCATGGAACAGAACCAGTTCAAGAAGTTCTCCCTGCTCCAGAATGCCACCCTGTTCTTGGGGTGTCCGTGTACAGTGGCTCTGGCACCCCATCTCCTGCTTGGGAGGCAATCTCTCCAGACCCTAACCTTAACCCTGTCCTTCCCATTGCACTGCAGTGCACAAGCTCAGTTTGCAGAGTGGGGCCCTCTGACAGCATAGTGAGTCATCAGCTCATGATCACCTCAGTCAAAGAGAGGAGCCTCATTTCTCCCCATGGTGTCCCCTGGAATGGAGTGGAAGAGCACAAAGCACCCACAATGAACCGGGTCAGCTGTGGTACCTGGCATAAATGGCAACCTACTGTGGTGATTCACCATGATGAGTTCTTGTTATGCATCCTCCTCCCCCACCCCCCACAGAAAAAAAATTAGACATTACTTCCTTTAATTAATACAGTTTACTGTGCTGTTGCCTGAGTGGAGATTTTGTGATTGAAGGGCTAAATATGTAAATAGAGCACCAGCGGGGCACACTAATATACTGCAAAATGTATTCCTCATGAGACAGGAACTGCACGAAAACTGACCAAAGGCAGCTCGGACATGAAGTAAGGTGAGGCACCTGCCTCATGGCACATTGTGGTTGTCATGAGGACAGCAGATTGGTCTATTTTTTAAAAAAAGCATTAAAGGAGTGGGGCAGGGTGGGGAATGCTGCATTCACCCCTGAGCTAGGGATAAGGGTACAAATCTAAAAAAAGGTGGTGGTGGGGGGAACACTCATCACAGGAACAGGTGGTTGGCAGGATAGATCCTTAATTATTTACTTAATTTAATCTCTTTAATAATCTCATTGAATGGAAAGTATAGTGGGTCACTATCCTCCTATGCCTTTGAACTTTGGGACTTGGGACAGCTGCTGCAGTAGCTCCCAAAGCAGCTTTAAAAGCATCCTGAAATCTAGCTTTGATTTCTCTCTCTGATGGCTTTCAAAAAAAGGTCTGACTTTAAAAGCTGTCTTTCTGTAGCTACCCTCCTCTGTAGCCACCCTCCTGAGCAAGGCCTGGGGCAGCTGTGGCATCAGGACCATGATTCCCCCAGCAGCAGCAGGAGGGTAGACACACTCCATTGGCACCGGGGATCCACTGCCTGGGGTGGGATTCACTCCAGCCCATGGGAGGGGTGTGCCCTGACCATCCAGCCAGAATCCTCCTGAGCAGCATTGCCCTCTGTCTGTCTGTCTGTCTGTCCCTTACACTCAACCCCCGTAATGTACAGTTAGCAAAGAAAAAGAGGTATGGCATCCCAGAAATTTGCCACTCATTAATCACATGGAACAAAGCTATACTGAAATGATATGGCTTCATGCAGTAGAATGGGAACCCTTCTTTTTCTATTTGAAACCCTGTTTCACCCATTTCCAGAAAGCAATGGATGCTTCCAAGCAGAAATTATGCCTTTAGTCCTCCCTTCACCAAGTACTTTGAAAGGCTCTATTTAAGAAAATGGCATTCACATTGAGCAAGGCAAGACTAACTGAGAGCAAATCTTGCCTTGGTCAGAGAGCTCTTTCGGCACTCCCTCATCTTTTGATGTGGTTGCCTCAAAGCCAGTAGGCTGAGAAAGTTACTGATAGTTAACCTGGCCACAGCAGAGCAAGTTGATCACAACACCCATAATGAATGTTCATTATAGGAATTTGTTTAGGAAGAGCGTATGTACGTCGTGTCCTCTGTTGCTGCTAAGAGCTATCTTACCACCCACACAGCCTACATGCGCACAGCAATTGTTTTCTTTCCCCTGCACCCTTCCAGGACAAGCACAGGATGCCCAGAGTCTTCACAGGTCATGTAAAGGAATGGGTTGCACTGATGTGGGGAAGGGAGTCAAGGGAAGCAGGAGCTTCCAGGACAGCCAGAGGAAAACTACTCCCTTCAAAGAGTATCTTGGATTGCCCTTGGCTGCCGTGCACAGAAGGCATTTCCTGCCAGGAAAGGCCTGAGAAGTTTAAATTGTGGAAACACTTGTTTATTCAAGAGTCAAGTAGTTTGTGACTTCTTGTCTTCAGAGAAGTCGGGGTGTGGCAGAGGAATTGCCATCCTTCAGCTGCATTCACCAGGCAATAATGGTGGTTCCCAGAGAACAGCTCTAAATGATTTGAGGACTGCTGCCTGAATATGGCTCAGATTCCTTCCTAAGGAATCTTTTCATAGGATGGCCCAGCATCGACTGAAAGTTGCCCATCAACACTTAGCACCTGAACATCAGACTAAGCAGGCCCAAGTCACCTGGTCTCTGTCTTCCATACTATGTTGAGATGCCTTGTTTCTATTTAAATTATAACAGTTCTAAATGTACACCTATACATATAAATTAGCATATGCATTTTTTGTGCAACCCTGTGCCCTCTTTTTGCACATCCCTATTTCACACTCACAATCTTGGGGCACAGGTAACATGATTGTCATGCAGCATGCACTGGCCATCATCCCATTACTCTCCCCTACGCAAGCTGCACGTGATGCACCAGCCACAAGCTGCAGTTCAGCTCATGTGCCACAGGCAGCCTGGACACTGAACTTAAGTGACCGAGCCACCATTTAATACTGGCTAACATGGAGCAACAGTGGGCATCTTTAGAACTGTAGCTCCTTGGAAATGTACCATAAACTGGATGGATGTGTGTATATAACATGAGTCTTTAAAAATCATAATGGCTAGAAACTTTTTTTAAAAAAGTTAATATCTACAGCCTGATAGGAGTTAGTGGGCTGCACAAATTGGCATGAAACTTTCTTCTAATATACAGCAAAATGAATTGTGACCATGAGACTATACCTCTGAACAGTTAGGAGTGAGTATGAGAACATGAGGCAAAAGTGATGAGAAGAAATGAAGTTCTAGAGTCTAGACTTTATTAGCAAACAGAATTCAGACAAATCCCTGGGTCCAGATGTATACATTCCATAAAGAATTTAAATGTGGGGGGTTTGTAAGAAGAATGTGTAACCCATCCCTAAAATTGGTCTCTATACATGATCAGAGTTCTTAGAACTTGTTTTCATATTGAACTCAATCCAGAGGTATGTTAAGTAATAATTAAGACAAAGTAATAGTAATAGAGTTGCTATAGAACTAAAAATTATAAGCTAGTGAGCAATCTTATGAATTCTCCATTATTCTTTTGTGTTCACTGAGACTTACTCCTTCACTATTCATAGAATCATAGAATAGTAGAGTTGGAAGGGGCCATGAAGGCCATCGGATCCAAACCCCCCTGCTGTTGCAGGACACCAAGTTATACCATCCTACTCAGATGGCTGTCCAGTTTTTTTGGAATGTCGCTAGTGTAGGTCTTCTACCTTGTTAGGTTTTGCTAGGATTTCAAGTTACACCAAAAGCTGCTGCAACAAAGATATGGCAACTCCTTCTCTGGGAAAAAAGCCAGATGTTATTAGGCAGTTATGGAGGTGCCACAGTTTAGCAGAAGAACACATTTTTTACATGCAGAAGGTCTCAGGTTCAATCTCCTCTTAGAGAAGGATTGCTGCCAGTCAGTGTCAAGCACACTGGGCTAGATGGACTAGCAGTGGCTTCCTATGGCAGCCTCCTATGGAGCAATTCAAATCTTCCTCTTCCACTAACAGGAATACAGAAAGTATGGCAAAAAAAGTTGAAGTAAAAATGGCAGTCCTTACGTTAGCAATGCTGGAGGTTCACTCTAGGTGGTGCACCATGGCAAAGGGTAAGTGTATGAAAAGCCATACTGTTACCTTGTGGCTAGAGGACATGTAACCACCCTCTTCCACCAAGCCATGCCCCACGGCAGAAGCCCCTCTTCCTTCAATTCCAATATCACTTTCTGAGATGACCAAAGGTATTAGCTGAGTGTCACTTGGTGCGAGTGGAAATGTGTAATGATGTTACAACTTAGGAAGCGCCAAACTGGTCCTGCATTCTGTCCCACAGTGGCCATAGTGGGAAACCCACAGGCATGCCATGTGGGTGGTAGCCCTCCCCTGCTGTTGCTGTCCAGGATCTGCTATTCAGAGGCTACTGAATAGTGGTACTGAGGGTTCTGATATTATGAGAAAGAGAAGAAAACTCTCTATCCACTTTTTCCATGCCATACCATACCATTTTATAAACCTCATTCATGTCCTCCCACTCCATTACTCATCTTTTCTAAAGGAAAAAGCTGCTGATGCAATCTTGACTATTCAAGGAGATGTGCTATCCATCCCCATGGTTATTTTGATTTGGCACCAATAAGAAGCTAGGTTAATTTAAGTCAGCCTGATACTTCCTGCTCTTTATGTTAAGACTTTTACATACGACAAAGTTTGGGATTTTTTTCCAGCATGTCTTAAATATTTCTCTCTCCTAACCCATTTTTTGTTTTGTTTTGTTTGAACATTAGGCCTGAAGAAGTGTTTGGAAAACTCATTAGTTTGCTTGCTGATTTTTGTTGGTTCTAATATAGGTATTACACCACTATTGCTTTTGGATTTTTTCTGTAATGACACAACACCTGCTGTAATTAAGACAGTGGCTTTGAACAAGGCGTTAATACCTCCTCTCTTCAGCACTCCCCACAAAGAAAAATCTGGAATTAGGATAAAAGGCCTGCCTGGGAAGCACTGCCTGCAGGAGGCCGCTTTCCAGGTGTCATCTATTACCAAGAACCATGCCCTTTGAATAAAATGTCATTTGCTGCTGGGCTATGTAAGTTGTAACCCACAATTAAGCTGTATGATGGAATTGCAGAGCACAATGGCAAGTACCTAGATTGAGGCACAAGCTATTTTAGAGGTGGGTGGGAACTGTTCTGTTTTTGTCAGGGATACCTGAGAAACACAGGGGAAAGACTTCTGCTTCTGTAGTCAGACTCTAAGAGGACATGTGACTCAGGATACTCATTTACACGCAGTAGAAAAGGCCATGCAGCTAAAAACACAAGTGGACAGCTCATGACTTCACAAGCAGCAATGCTCTCTCTGGGTCAGCTCCCCAAACCGTCACACGCAAACAGGGTGTCCAAGGAGGACTGTGTATGTTTGTCTGGATGCTTATTACCTTGACATTTGTCTTTTTAACAAAAGCTCTCATGGTAGTTTCCACTAAAAAACCAAATGGAAAAAAATCTTATTTAGTGATTAAAAATAATAAATCAGGCAACTACACTGATTAATAAAAACTTCACTAGAACCACCCATTCTCAGCCATCTGCAATACTGACACTGTTTGTAAAATTAACTCTGCTCCTTTACCAAACATCTCATGCACACCTCATTCAGGTGGGGAACAAGCCTTCACTGTTTATTTGTGACATACCATCATGCCGTTAAAGGTGCACAGAACTGGGTCCGGTACGCAAGCTGCCCTTTCAAATTACTGGTCGAAGAAGCAAAGTAATTTTGCTGGAGAAGGCTGGCACAAGGAGTCCATGCAAAGCTGACCCCAAGTATTTTCAAAGGGAGAATCTACGGACATTGCCATGTAATGTGTGGTAACATCTTGTTTTTCTGTTAATAGTTTTCCAGAAAAATGACCCAGGCACTTTCCAGGACTGCCCTAAACTACAATATCTGAGAAACAGATTTTGCTGAATTTGACATGCACATGATAAATCGTCTAACTCACTTCTCATACACACACTGCTAAGCAACTAGAAGCTGGGTGGAGCCTCATCTATTTTTAAAATACGTTACATGTTTGTGTGTGTGTCTGTGATCTTGTCTCTTGAAGCTATGTGAATTCAACACCCCCAGGCTCTGTTCAATCACAAATTTATTCAAATAGAAAAATGCAATTGGATTTGTTTTTTTTTCCTTGCTCAAGGCACTGCTACTGAATGGTGTGGGAGCAATTAAGCTTCATGTTGCCCAGGCAACATGGCCTAAGAGAGTTGAATTTTGCATGTATTCCAGTGGGAAAATGTACAGTTGAAATACACACACTATTCCCCATGTAAATGATATAGGATGACTTCAAGTCTGTTGTTTTTCTCTTTCCAGTCTGGCAACCTAATCAGTTATGGTGTACAAATGCACACTAATACACCATGTATACTAACCTATCGACCCCGGCACTGTGGGCAGGAAATGAACAACTTCAGTGTCCATACTGTCTATCTAATCTTTAATGGCTGCTTGGCTTGACAGCCACAGAGACCAAGCTGCCTGACAAGATACACAGAGAGGACCAAGCTTTGTAAGTGCTTTGAATGCATTCAGCAGCAACTCAGCTGAACTGGATCTCAGGTGGAAGGGATGGGAAAAGTCCTCTCCACCCAATTGCTTGGATAGCTGATGCCAATTAGAGTAGCCAGTGAGAAGCAACTTGGAGTGGGGAACCTGTGGACTGAGGCCCCCAAACATTTTGCTGCCTAAGGCAAAAGGCAAGAGGGTTTTCTGTGTGTGAAAGCTAAGGGGGCTAAGTAGCTGGTTCTTTATTGCAGGCAATGGGGCACCATTGTCTGCCATCCCTGAAGGCAGCAAGCTAGAGTAGGGGATGAAGAGCTGGTCCCACATCTTGCTGTCACTTTGCTGTCACCTTGCGTTAGGCAATGGCCTCATTTGGCTTGATCACAGGGCCGGCTCTGGTTGCACATTGTCAACAGGGCGTCCGCTCTCCCTGTGGCTGCTGTGGCCCCCAGCTTGTTCTCTGGACCATCCCGCTCGGAATCATTCCTTCGGCTCTTCTGTGCTTTTGTGCAAACACATATGCGGGGACAGCACAGACAGAGAGTGTCAGGCAATCCTTCAGGGCAGCAAACTCCCCCTTAATTCAACCTCTCACTTCACTTCCCATCAGTTGCAGGCTCTGATTGATTTTTCCCCTGGCCTAAGTTGTTTCAGGGGCTAATAAAATTTTATTTGGCTGAATATATGGCCTTATATGAATGCTCACCTACTAGAAAGTAGACTTCAAGCATCAGCTTTAAACTAGCCATTATCATAGCAGTGCAGTGCTAGTTGGATTAAAACCAGCGGTCTTGAACTGCACATCTGAAAATGCTATTACCAGTCCCCTTAAGCTATCTGTTCCCCATGTTTTGGTTAAAAATAAACAGGCCCATATTTGGTAAAGTGTCCTTAGCTGTTGCAAAGCTCTGACACACATTCTGAAAACTAACACATGTTGTCCTCTGCATAGCTGCCTGCCCCCATTCTGAATCCCTAAAGCTTGGCTCCGCTCACATCTCTGACTGCAATAAATGTGTTGTTGCTAAAATATCTCAGGAGCCATATATGTATACAGGGAGGTGAGGGGAGGGTCACAAGAGGCAGGCTGGGGGCAAGCCATTCCAGCTACTTAAGCATCCATCAGCATCAAAAAGGAAAACCTGGGAGGATACCATGAATGTCCAAAAGAAAGGCTCGGTGGGTTTGATTGGGCAGAATGAACTGAAGCAGTCATTTTTGTATTTGAGCCATTGATATAATTATGAACTCACTGCTGCCTAGTTGGTTTTTATTTCTATGCTGTGATAACAATTGTGCTTTTACAAATTTGTTCATTTCTTGTTCAGTTGTTGAAAAAACCCTCAAAAAATCTAGCTACTTATAGTATCCTGCACAAGTCTTGGAATAGGGTCAGGTGCAATTAAAAATCAAGACCTTTATTTGCTGACTTAAATGTTTGCTCCTGTACTCAAAACAAAATCATAGGACAGTATGTGGAATTAGTCAGAGCCACAATATTATTAACACAAATGACCAGCAGTGGGACTAACCATTGGTCTGTTGTCTTACACCCTCTATTAGTGTGGGTATTGCTCTTGCAAAAAGAGAAGCAGAGTGACTGTGTCTTGCCATCATCCTTTTGAAGGAAATCAGCCCTTGTACTTTGCTTTAGAGCAGCCCACAGTTTCCTGCTTCCCACAGTCAACCTTTCCAAGGAGCTGCAGGAAAAAACAGGCAGCTGCATCTCATCAAGCTATCCAGCTCTGTAAGTCCACTAAGCTGCCAGTGTACTCCGGGAAGCCCCCCATCCTGGTTCTCTCACATCTGTCACCTTGAAGGTTGGTCTGACTAGTTTTTATTTTTATTTATGCTGCAAAATATTTACATCCTGCCTTCCCTCAGAAAAGTCCAAGGTGGATCATAAACAAGTACTATAAAATTCAATGAAATAAAAAATTACAATAACCAAGCAGCACAGCAGACCAAGAGACAAAAACAGTTTAAACACCAGCAATGAAATATCCTAAAAGCTCTTTGTCTCTTTGCAATGGGTCATCATTATCATTCATATCCTATCACCACTGTCCCTGCTACTTACAGTCAACTATTAAGTGCTTCCTAAAAGGCATCTTGGCCTCACCCAGGCAGGACTAACAATGTGAAGTATAAAAATAAAAACAGCAAGGAAAATGCATTCTTTCAGTAGTTCTTCATTCCTCCCATCTCCATGACTAGCTAAGTTACTTGCACCTGGATTTTATCTCTCCAATCACACCCAGATCCATGTCCCAAGTGATGTGGCAAGACTGCTCCTCCCACTAATGGGGGGAGCCTTCCACCCCCTTTCAATTCAAAATACTTGCTGTGCCAATAGAAATCTGCAGAAATTGAGGTGCATAATTGGATGTCCTTGAAAGAGACCACTAACCAGGTTTCACCCGTCTACAAGCAAGGGCAGAGGACACCTCTGATGCACGTAATGTATGTATTAGAAACAGGCGACTTCAGTCATGCTCCTGGAAAAAGAGCAGAAGGAGTGACATTAGAAGGCAGCTGATTGCTTTTGCTTTCTTGTATGGAAAAGGGAGCCTGGAGGAATGTTGTCCATGGGGTCATGATGAGCCAGGCAGGAATTCGCGGCTTAAAAAAACCCTGTTCAAGGAATGATTTCATTTACTTTTAATTGGAACAAATGCAAGTGAATATACATCATCACCACTCAGAAGGTAGAGTGGGACCTACCAGGAGTGCTCTCTGGATGATTTGCAGAAGATCAGTCACCTGGAGATTCTTATTATATTCAGTCTCTTATAAGATTGCTAATAAATACTAGATTGGGTCTTGAAATCAATTACTATAAGGCACCCTCCCTCGTGTGCTGCAATCCTATGTGTTTACTCAGAAGAAGTCAATGTTCAATGGGCCTTGCTCCCAATAATTGTGTATAGGATAACAGCATCAATTATGCTTTTAAAAAGGAGAGGGTTGGGGGGAAATCAGGTATGGCCTTTTGAGAGACTGCAATATGAGATTAAATTGGGTTCCAAAAAAAAATTATTTCTTTTGGAGTAGTGAGAATTCCTTCACCCTCAGGGTATGTCAGCTATGGCATTGCACCTGTTTCCATTAGGCTAAAAGCAAAATAAGTCCCACAAGTCTGGTCACCCTTAATATGTATGGCATTAAATATTTGTCATATCACCCAAGTAATTTCAACCTACAGTTCTGAATCCTGAATGCAAAAAAATTCTCTGGTAAATCCAAGAGGAAGATTTTAGTCCCTGCTTAGTTTACCTAATATAGTAAGCACAGATTAAATGTTTAGAACTGGTAACTGGAAGTAAATGATTAACATATTCAGATTGGAAAGTGGATAGGAACTTGCTATATCCATGCCAGCAGTTGGCAGTTTAGATATGCAGTAGATAACATCTGTTGCTTGCCTAGTAAAGCATAGAAAATTAGTTGCTTGGTCTCACACAATTTCCCACTAGATAAGAAGATATTTTTAAGAGCCCTCAAAGCAGCAGTTTGTATGCCCTTTCTCTTTGCAGTGATGTCTCATTTATCTCCATGGGTTTTCCTATTCTCATCAACCTGTTCAAGCAGCAAGTACTGGGGAGACAAGGAAGTATTTGTTGAAATGTAGAAAACAATGCTAATCAATTTCACTTACCTTTTCGCAGGAGAGGAAAAAACACAGTATTTATTTTAACAGCCTTGCTGGCTCCTTCTCTTCTCTACCTGTTGATAAAGCTCAGCACAGGAAGACCACACCATGAGAAGCAGAATGAATACACGAGCTATGACAACAAAACTATTTATTCTTTTCTTCCTTCTCTGATCCTAAACTTCAAGCCAGTTCTCTCATCCCATTGCAACATGTCTTAACATCCCCCCTTCCCTTTACATAATAGTTAAAGCCCCGTTTAAAAGCTCACATTAAAGCTCTGTTTAAAAAGGAGTTAACAGCAGGTCACTTCATAACTGCTAGATTCTTTGCATGCTTGCTCTGAGACCTTCCTGGCTAATCAGAAAACAATTATGGAATATAAGCCTTATCTAGTCTGACAGTGCCTGTGTTTTAATGTGATGTTTTAACATACATAGCTTGCATCACTTGTAAGGGTTAAGGGAAGTAGGGGAAATGATGACACTGAGGGGTGTACACATGGCCATTTGCTAGAGCCAGGAGCTGGGATCTTCTCTTTCACTGCACTGAAAGACTCTTACATAACTCTTATGCCTCAAATTTGAGATCACCCAAAAGAAAACTTTTTAATATACAACATTTTTTCATCTCATGTGGTGGTGATGATTATCTAAGGGCAGAATCATATATCCCCCACCCTCACTGCATGGAAGCCTCTGAACCTGAAGACTTATGGGGGAGCTTACGCATCAAACAAGGTGTGGTGGTCTCCATTGCTGCTGTACCTTGCACCATGTATTTTATCTAGATAACTGTTTTTTGCTCTCTAGATAAAGTGCCTGGGAGGAGGGAGTGAAGGAGGACTGGGTGCTGCCAGAATCAATGTAAGCCCTAAGCCCCAGCCTCTTTGCCATCCTGCCTTGGGTAACCCTTTTTGCCCTCTTCAAGACTCTTCTGCAGAGGTTGCTAGTACAGTCCTTTAAAAGCCAGATGTGGCCTTCAGTCTCAGCACTGAGGTCACAGGACCTCTGAAAATCCTATGATTCTCCAAACAATGGTGGAAAGCCATAGGATTCTACCCTTAGATGCCTTTCCTTAAATTTATGAAAAATAGCTCAATCAATAATTTTATTTTTCATTACATTTATCATATAGTTATCATTACATTTCTATCCTGCCTCTTTCCTTCTTGCAAGGAGCCCAAAGTGGGTTTCTTCCTCTCCATAAGGCTGAGAATTGCAGACTATTCCAAATTCACCCAGTAACTTCATGACTGAATGACACTAGAACCAAGGTCTCTAGAGTCCAACACTCTAACCATTACACCACACTGGCTATCAACCTCTATGATTGGTGGCAGGATACACCTGTAAACAAGCATTAGGGGAACACTGTTGTCCTTATGCTCTGTAAACGGTTTGGGACTTGGATACCTAAAGAAACGCCTTCTTCCATATTTGCCCTCCCGCCCCTTGAGATCGGCAGCAGAGACTCTCCTCCGGGAACCCTCCGTGAAAGATATTAGGAGGCAAAGTACCCGGAGGAGGGCTTTCTCTGCGGTGGCGCCCCATCTACGGGATGCACTCCCCAGAGAGGTCCGCCTGGCGCCATCATTATTTGTTTTTCGGCACCAGGTTAAGACCTTTTTATTCCAGCAATATTTTAATAAGTTTTAATATTGTCTTTTCTATGTTTTTAACTGCAGGCAGTGTGGGTCGGGAATTTATGTTATTTATGTTATATTTTATATTGTAAGCCGTCCTGAGGCTTTTTTGCGAATAGGATGGCATATAAATATTTTAAATAAATAAACATCTCAGAAGCATCTGCCTGGCTACTTCTGGAAACAAAATGCTGAGCTAGATGGCATCCTGGTCTGATTCAAGAAGGCAATCCTCATGCTCAATGGCTGACAATCATGTGCAAGATGAATGGGCATTCAAAAGTGGACTTTTCTTTTTTAAGAAAACAGCATGTACTAGTAAGATCTGTGGCATCATGAGAATGGCTTTCTGGTCTGTCTAAACCCAAGTTAAGACTTGATAGTGGACCACAAACATCTTGGAGCATTAAATTTGTGACAAAATAGTACTTCTATACCAGTTAGAGAAATATAGATAATCAAATGATAACATTTCAGATTTACAGTTTTCCTCTACTTCTCCACTGAAGTGATCTCTCACTCCCTGTTGTTGTTGCATTGCATTTCTATACCTCCCTTAGCTGAAGTTCTCTGGGCGGTTCACAACATTGAAGTCACCCATCCAGATTTCAATAGCACAACTCTGTGCAAATATTTACTCCAGCAAACACTCATTACAGAACTAGCACAGGAAGCCAATTTGATTAAGATCTGTGATGCCTGGGAACATCTTTTTGGGGTAGGGAGCTTGAGCTGGCATGATTGCAATGTTAATGCAAAATAGAACAACCCCGGAGTCAAACTTTCCCAGATACTATACTACTTTCAACATGTCATCTTTCACTGATCCCCCAGCATATTCAAATTTGTTTACTAAGAAGACTAGAGTTCAAAACAGGTGCAGAAATAAGAGTGATACATTCTGAGATACATTCTTTTTTGGCCACTCCCTCATCCACTGCAAAAAAATATCTGCTTAGCTCATTGATTTGTTTTGCTGTTTTGCTTTTATTGAACACTGAAGATGCTAAACTACAGTTGTTTATTAAGACAGAGCAGTACACATTGATCTTTCTTCTTTGAAGGGCAAGAAACAATTCTGCATTGGGGAGATAGGAATAAGAAATGGCTGCATCCTTTAAAATAAATCTCTGCAGTCAAGTGTTACATAGCCATTAAAACTTAAACTGAAAATGACATTAGAAAAGAGAAAAACTGAATTTCCTCTGCTTGTTTGCTGTTACACAAAAGCAGTATTTAGTTAGAGCTATAACCTCCTCCAAGCAAAGATTCTGGGAATGAGGTCATCCAATTGTAAGGCCACTCTGAGAACAACATACATCTTTGCCTGCTTTGCCAAGCACTTTGCACCCACTTGGGTGCTTGATACAATTAAACTTAAACCCCTGTCATTCCAAGCTTGTTCTTCTAGCATTTCGGCAGCCGGCATTCAGCATCCTGGGGTGTGTCTGATACGTTGCCGCCCTTACCCCAGACAAATGACAAAGGATCCAATCCTCAAT
This sequence comes from Varanus komodoensis, assembly GCF_004798865.1. Taxonomy (NCBI): domain Eukaryota; kingdom Metazoa; phylum Chordata; class Lepidosauria; order Squamata; family Varanidae; genus Varanus; species Varanus komodoensis. Next base: position 2,879,282 of record NW_025336480.1, read on the forward strand.
GTTATTTTTGGGGGCACATTTTGCAAGACATGATTAACAGCTGCAAGCGTCGTGTGTTCTCATTCTTGTAGCAAGCAGCCAGTGAGAGCACAGCTTAAGTGGCACTTCTGAACCATACCATTCTCTGGCCCAACAATCCACCCCTAACTGAAAGCCAACAAGGAAAGACATCATATTTTAGGAATGTTGCAGAAGCTGTTGCATATAGTGTTGCCTTTGTTGACTTCCCCCTTTCTTCCCTACCCCTTTTAACATCATGAAACAAGGCCCAGTTCCAGCAGGCGAGCCAAATACAGCTAGATCTTGCTTCTATTTTCCCTACAGGCCAAGAAAGCAGATGTCAAAAATGTATCCAGTGGGTGTTTGGTGGCGCAAGCTCTCACAGCTCAATTTTTATTCTAAAAGAAATACTAAAAAAGAAAGAAGGCATAAGACGTCCCTATTGCATATTTTCTATTATTCCCTTTTACTGCCAGCTCTCCTAAGCTATCATGTTATATATAATCTGCATATGGCTGTACAACATGGCCAGCCATCATTTTTAATTGGAAATCCATTTCAAAGAAAGCACGCTTTAGAATTGTCAAGCAAAACTAGGCAAAGAAATAGAATCACCAGTTGCTCCTGAATGATAAATAATATACCAGAAACCAGTGAAGAGTACAAAAATATCCAAATTATAATTAAAACTCAGATACTATAACAGCCAGTTTCCCTGTTCATATGACAGATGCATTTTGATAGTGATTCTACCACGTTTTCCAATCAATATCCATATTGCTTGAAAGGGTTAGGGTTAGTGCCTGAAAGTGGGAATGGATCTAGGGACTGCCAAGCACATCTGCCTGACATATATCACCATGGAGTTATTTCCCCTTCTGATACATTATTATGGCAAGCAGAAGCCAGTGACCTGCAGCAGTCAGTGAGAACTATCTGACAGAGATTGGTTGGCTACCAGCACTGGAGGAGTGGCGCATCCTAACCCTCTGTTGTGCCATCCCTGCCACTTTTGCCTCCATAATGCTTAGGGTCTGAAGATCCCTACTGTTTACCCAACAAGTAAAAAGCAGGAGAGTAAATCAATTTTAAGTGGGATAATAGCACAAGGGAAAACTCTAAGAACCCCCCCTCCCTCCATTCCACATGCCAGTCTTCAATTTCAAATTGTTGCCGCAACAGCTGTACATGCCCTTGTGGAGCTAAATCTGTAGTTCTGTCCTAAGGTGGTACTGCTTCAGGAACTGAACAAGCCTCCTTGAGAATCCTACTGAACTCAGCAGAATTAACTTCTGTGTAGGTGTGTATAGGATCGTGCTGTTCAAGGCAAGTGTAGAAGGTCACTCTAGATCTTTGAGAAAAACATGACTAGACTGATCTACAGAGACAAATGGAGCAGCAGACCTGCTTCTGAATTGCTCTACTTCAAACTGAATGCAGTGCCAGCAGTACGTTTTAACCCTCCTTCCCACACACACAATTACTGCACATAAAAAAACCAGCATGTTCATGGAGAAAGAAAGACTAGAGCCCCACCTCTCCTCATTTTTTATGAAGATCCTTGAGTCTGTGAAGTTGTACACAGGGAAAATTCCCCATTGGCAGTCTGGAGTAGTTCATCCAGCAACAGTTTTACTATGTCATCTGTAGAAATCAAGCCCCTGGGAGATAGGTCTTTGAGACAGTTGGAGGCCAGCTCAGAGGTAAAGAGGTCATGAGACTGGGAAGGTCTAGACTTGTTAGCCTGGGGTGAGAGGACTTTCCAAACTGTAAACATTTCTGCATCATGAATAACCTCCATTCATTAACTTTTGCAACTCTGAATTGCATGTCCAACTGGTTTCGGTGAAGCACATGGAAAATTTTAAGGGCAATTCCATCACCAACATATCCTTGCTATCAGAATATTCATCTTCATTTCGCAGAAATCAACACTGTATGTAAAAAATGAGATGAACAGCAGGTGCAAGGGCTTCAGAGGCCAATCATGCAGTCTTGTCTTTACTGCAGGTGTATTGGCATGCTTTTATGGCAGAGGAGAATGAACCAGAGTCCAAAGCAGCAGGGCCAAAAATACCACACTTTTTGCTTTGAAGTTCTGACTACCAGTAAGTAAGCCTTCAGAGAGGCATGCCAACAGGGGAATTTTAGAATGGGGGCAAAACTACACAAAAGAAGGAAACCACAGAAATGCCAGTGGTTGGAAGAAAGGGGAAGGGGCCATCTGGATAATCCTAGAGAGCTGCACTGGGACTCCAAGGTAAGCCAGATTTGCGCCTCTGCTGTCCTGAATGAGCAGTCCTACCTTGACCCCAAATTCTGTAAGGCTATGGGGAGAGCTGTCACTTTTGTCTCTTTCTGAATCAGCATATAACACCAATCTCTGGGCTGAACTGAGATCTCATATGAATATGGGGGAGGAGAACCTACACTGGAGCAGAAAAATAACTAATGGTTGCATTCCATGCAGTTGTCCTGGATGGCAAATCTGAAAAAGGGCGGTGACAACAACGTTCTTTGTTGCTGCTGAAATAAGTTTGCAAATTCAATAGATGGCCACTTCCCAGAAAACTCCAGACAGTTTTCTAACAAAGCTGGTGTGTTTTTGTAGCTGCTGCTGTTAAAATCTTCCCCCAGGGCACATGGGCCTAAACCTGCTATCTCAGCTGCTCAATAAATGCAGGATATTAAAAGAAACCACACCAAAAACCAAGAATCAGCAGCTTAGGGATGAACACAGGAGCCCTGCAGCTGTGGAACAATGGCTCAGCTTAAAGTAACCTTCCAAATATTCACTGATTTCAGCACAGCCCAGTATCCTGTGTAAAGCCTGCTTGCATTATCATGATGAAAGTTACTGTGTGCCAGATTCTGTGTACAGTGTGCACCAGGGGCTTGCACACAATCACCATCATGCAGGCTACCAGTGGTCTGAAGTCAGCGGCCATGCCACCAGTGGCCCACACTTGCAAAGGCAGCACTAGCCACTAGTCCATGGCTCCTGTACACTCACCTAGAGACAGCTGTTATAACAATGAAAGCTGAAAGAATGAAAACTAAATGTATTTCATAAAAATGAAATAAATAAGGAGAGGAGGAGGAAGGAAGGATTGGGAGAGGATACTGCTCTCATCTGCAGTGGCAAAAAAGCTCTGATGCATGCTGAGAAAAACAGGCCGCTAAAGGGGTGCCGCCTGCCCTGCGCCCCTGAAGTTAACCTGCTGCCTCTGATGTGGTGGAAGGCATTGTATCATCTTCAGCATTCAAGAAAGATTCAGCTTTTGGCTTCTGAACATGGAATGGGGAGAAGTGCCATCTTGTCCTTTGCCTCAGGCAGCCAATGTCTTGGGCCAGCCCTGGGAGTCTCTTTTCATAAGCAAAGCTGGTTAAGCTTAACACTACAACTATGAGATGATAGAAGAAAGTAGAGCAAACACTAGTAAATGGCTGGACAGATTATTATGCATTTTCCCTTCAAGATTAGTAAAATTAGTCCTCTGTCTCTAGGTGGCAGGTACTTGATCCTGGCTCGCTCTTATAGAGATACACAGAATTATGGTCATGCCACAGTATCCAAACTAAAGCCACAAGCCAGATCTAAATTAGCAAACTATCTGGGTTTCAGGAGACCCTAAGTGTGTTATACCAAGGTTTGTGATGATCCTGGCCCTTCTTCCCAGATATCATTGCTGAGCTTTCTATCAGAAAGCAAAGATGCTTGGAATCATGTCTGACAATGAATATAAATCTGCTTAATGCTATGTAAATGGTAGACTGAGTAAATCCAAATGGAAACCAAAGGATCAGATGATTAATCCCTGGGTTAGCATAAAACAGCATGGGTAACAAGGCAGGATGGATTGTTGTGTCAGGCAAGCTTGGATCACTTCCTGCAGTGCAGCTTGCTTTAGAGTGACGAGCTCCCTTGACAACGCATGGCTTCTTCTAGAAGTTTTTGGACCCACAATGGTTTCCATATATATTTTGTGCAAAAGGGATGTGTGCAGATGTTTTCATTAGTTTTTTTAAATTAGGGTTGGTAGTTTGGAGTTGTACAAGAGCACAATTCCAGCTACCTGAAAGTTGAGGCCCTCCTTAGTCAACAACGTAGTAAGTACCCCACTATTAAAACAGGGCACCATCCGTGAGCACTGGCAAAGCCAGGCTTCAGATATGTTACTCTGTTTCCCCTTGACAGTTATCAAGTGGTGAGCTATAAAATTAAAGCAAAGCTATGAGAAAATATTTGGTGGTGGAAGGGGGTGGTAACTACAGCTTTCCCTCTCACAGCAAGATTTTCTAGAATTTAAGCATGGAGCTGACATTTCTCAATACCACATTTTTCCTCTTTTCACAATATGCTTGGTGCTCAGGAAAATGAAACAATTTATGAGACAGCTGTCAAAAGTAAGAATTCCCTTTAAGTTTTTTAGGGGCAGGTGGGGGGGCACACAAGGGCATGGACAGATTTCATGGCTGCTGATTCAGAGAATTGTTGAAAAGGTGGACGGCACTAAGACCTGTCATCTCAATGTTAAAAATTAAGAGGATTACATTTTTGGTGTACCTTGCTCCTAATATCCTCCTTTTGCTGCTGCTTCTCAGTGGACAGCAAGGCCCTTGGCAAATGTGTGGAGATTAACCTGTATGCCATCTTACCTTGTCCTCCCTTCCACAGCTGAAACGGACAAAGAAATCAACCAGATAAAACTACACTATTCAGTTAGCCATTAGTATACACTTATGTGCTTGTGAAAGATAGACAAAATCATTTTAATTAAATAATGTTCAGGGGTTGAAGGTGAAAATAGACTCCAATTGTGCTTTTTTGAAGCTTCAGGAAAACAAACAGTGGCAAATAAAAGAGGTATGTCTGAATGGGGAGGTGTAGACAAACCAGTTTTGTTTTTGTCAATATCAGCTGAACAATGGAGGAGAGGGAGCAAGAGAATAAGCCACAGGGAAGGAAGGAATGACAGATGACATTAAAAACACTGGAGAAAGGGCAGATTCAGGAAAGCAGGGCTGGAAACTTAGGGCAAGTATGCTGGAGCCCAGCACATACTGGAAAGGCAGGATGCAAGAAACATAGAAAAAAAGCATGTCAGAAGGGGGCTCCTGGCCATCTAGTCTGATCCCCGGCTCCTGCCAGCTCCACTTATATAATCCCCAACATGTGGTAGTCCAGTCTTTCCTTGAATGCCCTCACTGATGGGGCCTTCACCACCTTCCTTGGAAGCCCATTCCATATCCAAAGGGTCCTAACTGTCAGGAAATATTTCCTGACATCCTACCAGAAGCCTGGTTCCTTGAACATTGCCCCGTTGGAATGCGTCCTGCCCTCCACTGCAGGGAAGAACAGATCACAGCCCTCCTCCACATGACATCCCCTCACATACCTATAAGTCACTAAAAAATCCCCACTGAGTCTCCTCCTCTCCAGGCTGAAAAGACCCAGTTCCCTCAATCTCTCCTGATATACCATCCCTCCCAATCTGGCTACCATTCTTGTGACCCCGCACTGAACTGATTCTAACCTAGCTATGTCTCTCCTATAATGTGGAGGCCAGCACTGGATGCAGTACTGGGCGCACCAGAGTTGTGGACAGTGGTATCAACACCTCCCTAGATGTGGAAGCCACACTTCTGGCTATATGTCCAAGGGTGGCACTTGTCTTCTCACACTGCTGGCTCATTTTCAACCTGCTGTTGACAAGTACCCCAGATCCCTTTCACAAGTACTGCTCTCCACCCACTTGTCCCCCATCCTGTACCTGTGACACCTATTCCTGTGTCCCAAGTGCAAGACCTTGTCCTTATCCACATTGAATGCCACATAATGCCTGTTATCCCCAGTCTACTTCCACAGCCTGTCCAGATCTTTCTGAATCTGAATCACCCGCTCCTCAATTGTGGCCAGAGCCTCCACTTTGGCATTGTCTGTGAATTTAGTCACCAAAATCAGAATCAGGAAAAGTCAGCAAAGATCAGAGTCCTTCTGCCTCCTTTGCAGGCAGAAGGAGATGCCAATAAACATATTTCTAATTTTTTGAATAAAAAGTTTGCCTGATCCTTAAGGGTCTTTAAGAAAATGGTGCTGCTTCCCTCATCTCTATTGTGCTGCCTACTATCCAAGGCAAAGTCTTCCATCTAAGCATTTGTCTCCAGTTGCAATGGCCATGTCAGAAGGCACCCATCTCTTCAATGTTTTTCTCAGAGTTCATGAGTATCTCTGGAATAACACTGAAAAGGGTCACTGGGGTGTTATCCCCACTCCACCAACCTATGTTATACAGTTTTCAGCACCTTTATGCTGCCCCTGACCTGTAGACAACTTAGTCAGCTTTTCTGTCTAAGCCATAACATCTGCTTCATTTCAAGTAATTGGCATCAACTGAAATTGCTAGGAATATGAAAAAATACAAGGACAGCTCAGCTGTAGGCAAAAAAATAGCTTAGGAATGGATTCTCAGTGGTCATCTACATAAGATACAGAGTATTAGGTTTCAAAGGCATAACCAAGCATCAAGAGTGTTGACATTCTTCATACAAATGCTTTAGCATTTATTAATATTCAGGAACAGATTAAATCACAAAGGAATCCATTAGCACCACTCTGAGTTCATCTTTCATCTCAGAGGCCATTTTTGGTGCAAGGTCTTGGAACATTTGTTCAGAGTAAAGTATAGGTAACTGCCAAGGAACTTCTGTATTTCCCTGTATTATTTCCTATTTTCCCCTTGCGCTGCTGAGCAATCTGAGGAGGTGGTCCAGCTGAGAGCGAAGCAGTGGCATAGTGGAGCCAAGATGGTCAGGGCTAAGGTATTAGCATTTGTTGAATAGAAGGATCATGACACAATCAGTCAATCCCTCAGACTTCCCTTTTCCTTCCTTATGTATGTCCTGTTTAGGCCAGGTCAGGCTCAATCCTAGAGCAGCCTGTGGGGCTAATCCATGTAGCAAGGTTGAATAGCAGGCATGTATTAGAAACATACTGCTTTCAGTAGGTAGTCTAGATCAGAGACTGACAGGTGAGCAGTTCAAAGAGTATGTTCTTAGAAGGAATTCTAGGGTCAGCAGAACGGGAGACCAATCTGAACAAGGTCAGGTATGCTAGATTGCATGTTATCAGCAAGTGAAAGAAAACTGTTGCTCCAGCAGGTAGTCAACATCAACAGAAGGCTTATAAGCTGGACCCCCTAAAAGCCAGGACTCAGCTGAAGCACTGTAGACACTTTTGAAAGGAGTTCTCCTTATGTGGAAAGTCCTGCTCACAAGAAGCCCTTTACTCATTAGGCACCATGCTTTGCAATTGGACTCTCTTTCCCATAGTGGTCCTATTGGTCTGCATCTTTAGAAATGACACTCCTGGAGAATGGTTTGATAACCCACCTCTTCCTTAGAAGCAAAGTTCCCCTCCTCTTCCACAAAGGCCAGGCTCCTCTGACATGGGCCCCTCCTCAGTGTTCTCTGTCTCTGCGAATTCTAGCTTCTCCTCTGAGGAGGATTCCTCCAGCGGGAACATGACAACTTAGCTACAACTGTTTCAGTGGCTGTATTCATACAACACAACAAGCAACCCTGTGTAATCACCATGGTTCATGGTTATTTACCATTATCTACTTGACAGACTACCAAGTGGTTTCTACTTTATCATGGTTTTCCCCTCCCTGCTCAGTTGTTCCACTGTTGGCATATATTCCATCAGTCACTGTGCCGGAAATTCAATCCTAAGGTGTATTGCTCCCCTGCCTTTGCTGCCTGGCACTTCTCCATTGGTCCACACTCAGAAGCTAAATGGAGGAGTGCCTCCTGCAGTTGTCGCTCATTCCAGAGGGCTCCATGATAGCTGCCATGACCATGGAAACCATGATCCTGGGTTTAAACACAACAAGTCATGGTGGTACAGATAACATATAGAACAAACTGTTGTTTCTTATCATGGTTCCCAAAAACCAAATTTACTATGGTGAAATAATATGACCGATGATGGTAAAAAGCCATCATGGCTTGTAGAGTTCCCTGAACCCAGCCAACATCTGGGGGAAATTGCTTTTCCCAGCAACGATATGCTGTTGTAAGATAGTTCTGTAGTGATGCAAAGTATTTTGGGGTGACCTATGCTTGAATGGGCAATTAAGACCCATTACCAAAATATCTGCTCCAAGTGAAAATAAAAGATGTTAGAACTTTCTTTTTAATATAGATTGATATAGCTGCCTCAATTTTTGGACTCTGCTTCAAGGTGTGGCAATGTGAAAACGTCATATTGAGCACCCACACTGCAAAATTTTCCACCGCACCACTACAGAGAGAAGCTACTCTCTTCTCTTATTACAGCTTCACAAACATGCATAGTAGGATGACCATCTCCTCATTCCTCCCTTCTTATTGGATCACTTGAGTTGACAACTCAAGAGTAGAAGCTGGCCAGCTTGTTCAGGATTCAGCACCGGCGCATACGTGACAAATTTCCTCTAAGTGTAGTATTTTCATGTCAGTGGGGAAAGCCACATGTAAACTGAATGAGATTGGCCAAATGTAATTATTGTGGGAACATCCAAATATATGTGTAGGCACAAAGGACCATGATTGACTGGTGCCTAAGAATATATCCTAAGAACATAAGAAGAGCAGAGCTGGACCACAGCAAAGGCCTATCTAGTTAGTAATGTGTTCCCACAATGGCCAAATAGATGCTCCCAAACATCTTCCCCCATTTGTGCTCTCTAGCAACAGGTACTGACAGGTGTTGGGGAAATTTGGATAAATCCTGTCTGAAAAGCATTACTCCTATGTGCCTTTGCATTGTGGGATCAAATCCTGTCTTCCTTCTCAAAACCAAGCTGTCACTGTTTAAAATGGCATTCCCCCGCTCCTTTCTCTCACCTTTAGCTGTAGGCTACAGTAGACAGGCCATTTTAGCCCAAATATACATTGTAAATAGTCATTGTTGGAATTCAGTTTACAATAATCTTTTGATAGCCCAGAGGGCTTCATGTGCCCTGATCATGCAGAATGTTTAGAGTCTAAGGGTCTGAGCTTATCATGAATAGTTTCTAGTAGCTTGAATTTGCATGTCTGAGCAGACCTGGAGATGGGTTCAAGTTACTTAACTAAAGTGTCAATACAGGCAATTAGAAATACTTTATCTCATTGTTACAGTGTGATTAACTGACATTTCTTTATCTGTTCTGTATGTGATGACCTCAGAATCTTATTGTAATCTCTGCTTCTGTCATCAATTGCCCTGTACCTGTGTACCTATAAATGCCCTGTAATGGTATTGAAGCTTTGCAGCAGAGTTCATCTCTGCCTGCCCGGTAATGCATGCATTATCATGAGTGTACCGCGGGAACCTTGGGGGTAAAACAATAAAGCCTCAGATGGTCTGGACACTTGGTCTTTCCCATGAACCCGAGTTTTATTCCCTCTTCTCAAATTGAGATTCCGGGATTCTGACACAGGCAAACTACCTCTGATATTAGAGATAACTTAGACCATCATGACTCTTAGCCTACTACACAGATTCAGTGCATGTGAGCATACTCAACACAGAGCCAAATCTGTTGATGATCTCCCTTAGCATAGATGCCTTTTCCTACATGTGAAAATGTACCTAAATGGAAAATCATCTAGGATTTTTCTTCCTTAAGGAAAGAAAAATAAAATAGGACATAAAAATAATTAAAGAATGCATGAATTTGGCATCTAGGAGGAGAAAGCGTGAAAAACAATAGGCTGTGCGCAATATTAATTTCACTTAACTCCCATTCATTTAAATGGATCTATTCCACATAGGCCTAACATTGCAGTCAACCCAACAGGAGAACCTCACAAGAAGTAGTCTGCAGCTAAAGCTTTTTCTCTGGCTGGGAATGGGCTTGCTGGGAAGGCTGAGGATATCTTCACCATAATCTGTTTTGCCTGAAAAGGAAAGGAAGGCAGAATCTTTCCTAATTCATACAAGAGGAAACTTGGGAAGCAGCCCCTACAAAAAGTTAACTTCACTGCAGCAGTATCTTGTGTGTGAAGTTCCTGCTTATTTACTTACTTTTCCTGACCAACAGAGGCAGGTCTCCTTCCAGTGAAGCGCACACCCTAAGCCTCTAAATCACATATGGACCAGTTCTTCTTTGTTCTACATTAGAAGAAACAAAAGCAAAAGCACACTACATTTTCAAACAACTAACAAACAGGAAGGGATCTTATCCCTCCCCTCCACTTGAACTTTACTGCAAAATGCTGTAGGATATTGCTTGTGCTAGAATGTAGTAATATGAATTGAGTTTTAAATAGTTCACATGGCTTTGCTCCTGCACAATAAAATATTTACTCTTGAAAGTAAAGCAGTCATGTGTATATATCCAGTTGTGAATTGATATGAAAAGGAAGGGAGGGCAAACTGCAATTTGATATACCACATAGGAATAATTTTCACTCAGGGAATACCTAAAAAAGGATTTAATTCAGAACAATAAACAATCATCTCCATCAAGGGTTTCACAATAGTCAGGAAGGAATGATATTCAATCTCTTGCTTTTAGCATTATGTTTGGGCTTATCCTGAGCTTCTTAAAATCAGTTTAGTAAACCAGAATTTTAGAGACTGGCAGCTTGTTTCCCTTGCCCACTATTTATATTTAAGTTAATGCACATCTCACCTGGGGCATTTGCATGGCACACAGGTGAAGATACTTGCAAGGTCTAGTTATTCAACTAGATATTTATATAAAGGATGACATGCAGAAGTTTTTAATAAATAAAATAAAAAACTAATACAGCCTGAACACGTACAGCTCCAGTTTGCAAGATTATAAAATATGTACAATTAAGTTAAGCCCCATTCATTTCAATGGGCCTTCTCTACCAAAGACTATGGCAATGAATGCTACCCAATATATTCTTTCTTTTCTCTGGCATAATCCTTGTGATTGTGCTTTTTGAGTATTACATAACTATGCAAGAGTCTTGCAATAGCTTCAAAATGGGTTAGGAAAACAGACAAGAAAACCCCACCTATGTATCCAGTCATCACAGAACAATTCAATAACTGTGCAAAGCAAAAGTGAAATTATGTATACAACATGGGCAAAACAAATTACGTGTAGGCACCTCACACCCAAGCATACACCACAGCATGAAATGTTCTGCTACACATTCATGTGAGAATAAACGGAGACTTTAATTCAGTGACATTATTTGCTCCAGGGTTCACATGTCTTGGATTTGCTCTGACAGCTGCTCTCAGACTCTTCAGTTTGGCTGCTCTCAGGGCGAGGTGGGATTCCTATACAAAGTTCCCAATGAAAGAAATGCACTTGTGCCAAGGTTTCTTGCAAATAAATATACTTTTATTCCCCTTCAACAGATGGAAAATGCATGCACAGTATAGGAGTTGTAATTACACTCTCTCAGCAGCGTTTGATGCTATTAAGGTGCATTTTGCAAAGTCTTCTATCTAGGATGACTCACCAACCTGCTGTGCTCTTATTGTACTGTGGCTTCCTGGTGTACTAAAGCTTGTCAAACACCTTTGGTATAAAATGCACTCTGTGTGTAGAGTTCTTCCTTCAAAGGCAGTTTAAGCCTTGGTTTGGGTTGCTATTCATAGAGGGGAAAGATTTCAGACTGACAGCTTCAGAGGCTCATGCACCCTCATTGAAATGGAGCTGTGAAACAGTCCTCATGAACCTGACTGATCCAAATAAACACCCAGTAAATTTTGAAGATGCAATTATTTCTCAGGAATCATGGTCAACATGGTCACAAAAAGGTATCAGAGAGCTGTCAGTTATAATAGCCTTTTGAAGATGCCAACTCTGTCCCATCCCTATCCTGGTAACATAATTACAGGGCCAAGTAATGTATTCCATAACACCAGGGGTTTATTCACCAGCTCATTTTCCAAAGTGACAGATGATGCTATCTGCCAGTCTTTCTTCAGTCTACACAGGATATAATGGTCGGTTTCTCTTAATACATACAAACATTGGGACATGAATCCAACATCAAAAATCTCAGTGTTCAAAAACCAGTTGGTGAAAGTTTCAGGCCCCCAGGCTTGTATCTGACCTTTAAAGTGTTTATTATTGAACAAAGGAACATTAACAGGCAACTAAATGGAGAAACTCACCAAGAGGCTTAATTCTATCACCTGTATTGGTTTGTGTGTGTTTAAATCACATTAGATGTGTTAATTAATTCATCCAAAGGCAACTGTGAATAATGTTGGTTACCAGGCACTTTTTCCCTTTCATTTGATTTCATTTCATTGAGCACATTCTACATTTCATTTCACTATTTACACCTGGCTTCAAAGATGTGCTTACCTGCCTGCAGCTTTGGACAACGCTTGCTCTGTATGAATCCAGGCTGGTCAAGCCAGAGCGAGAACGGGGTTGACTAGATCTGATGAAGTGAACCCTAAGTCCATGGAAATTGAGGCCATAATAAATGTGTTAATCTTTAAGGAGCCGCAGGTCTTTCTTATTTCAGGCTAACACAACTAGCCCACTGAAAAACAGATTCTACTCATTGTTCTTTAACAATAAAGAGTTCTTTTTTTATCTAGCCTTGTTATTTAGCTAGAGGCTTGAGCTGCCAAGGGACTCAGAAAGGTCACCCATGTCTTTACTGCCTCTGTGGTCAATCTGCTCTATTATGCATTCTTCACCTATTATTGTCACTGCTTATTATTTATTCCTGCCAGGCATTGTTTCTCAAATATTCCATTTTTTAAAGGCTCTGGCTCAAGGGGTGACAGTAACAGTAGCAGGAACAGAAGCAGGTGCAGCTGTACAGAAAACAGTAGCAGCAAGAGGATGAAGCAAAATGTGTGAAGACAGGGTACTTGTGCCCTTTATAGACCACAGGCTCTCTGGAGTGGATGCTGGCTGCTCAGATACATGGTAAGCGGTGCATCTAGAGATGAGGTCAAAAAAGAGAGGATCAGAGATGCTGCCAGGTTTATGATTTCTAGGATGAGGATGGCATCCCAGAATAGTTCATTTCTCCTCCCAAGAACATCCAATTCTCAAATGGTAATGAAAAGGGAAACCGAAGTGGGACAAAGATTTTTTTAAAGCATATAGCAGTTCAACTGTTCTAGTGAAAAAGCAAAATGTAGCTTGTTTTATGCATCTGTTGTACTTGAGAATGTAGTGATTCTAAAAAATAAACACAAAAAGTAAATGTAGATGACCCTATCGTTCGTTACTCATCTGTAACTGACATGTGGTAAAATTCCAGTTACTGATTAACAGGATAATACAGTGAACGTTTAACTCAGTGACTCCCTAGACTTCCTGTGATGCCAGGTTTTGGCCTCTGTTGCTTTTCATTGATAGTACCTTTTAGCTGATTGTTATGCTATGCTGTTGTTTTAAGTGGTATGAATTTGTGTTTTTATGTTATATACTGCTATGTCAGGTAATAGCTATACAGTGACTAATCCATTTTAGAAATAAATATACAGATTGTCACTCTGCTCTGAAAGCTGTTTTTCTTATATGTTTAATCCCATCAGGTGGTTATGAAGGCAGGGCTAGTCTTGAAAGCAACCCATTGAATTGATCCCAAAAACATGGCTGCAGACTTTTAAATGTTACAGTCACAACACGGAATAAACCTCTGGAAAAGCAGCTCCCTCAGTAGGGCTGTAAGATGTAAAAGTATCACAGAAGTCCTGTCTGTCTTTGGAGGGGAAGCATTCAGTAAATAAATATTCACCTGTATTCACCTAGAGATTTGCCTGCCAAAGATTTTTAAGGACAAAAGAGACTTGGATGAAAATAAATTCTTACCTCACTTTTTAAATAGCACAGGCTTTTGAACTTTACTCAACAAGCCTCATGCAAAGAAAATAAAAATCATCATTTGATAAAAACATTTTTGAAAAGCCTAAAATTATGTCTGTTTAATAGGCTTGTTTGTACATTGCTTTTGCCACCAGAAGACAAAATGAAATGATACCTAAACACCAACATGATAATTAGCAATGTTCTTGTTATGTTGTTACGTGAGCATACATTCCTTGAGGCCTTTAATTACGAGGCAGGTCTTTCTGCTCTTCTTCCTTCTTGCTAGAGTAAGAAACAGTTTTTGGCTACAATCCTAAACCCACTAAAGTAAGAATAGGCCCCATCAGATGCCACACGATTTACTTCTGGGTAGGTGAATATTCCACAATCAGGGCACAATCCAATGCAAATGTAGCTTGGAAAAGAAGCCCACACAAGCCTGGAGCATGCAGGGAGCTATAGACCATTTTTCTGCCTAATGTTGCTTGAAACTGCACCTTCCATTATTGTACCTATCTGTCTCTCTAGTCCATACTTCTTTCAGCTCAGTATCTCTATGATACAGGAAGGAAACAGACATGGAACGATAAGGGACTGAAATCAAAACCTTGGAATTATGTTCACAAGATTAGACATGACATCTCTTTATGGCTGGATCATAGGAAGATACACTGTGACATAGGAAGTACACACTGCTGGCACTTGACTTCCATTAGATTAAATGAGAAGGCCCAACTATGCATTACTTTGAGCTGTAGCTGGCACTACCTCTTTCTCACTCTAAAATAAGCACAGGGCCCCTAATCTAGATAGGGGCCCAAGCTTGAGGATGAGGGGAGATTTAAACCTCCCAGGCTTGGGGCATTGTTCTTATTACTAGGCAATTTTAGCACAAGTCTAACATTACAGTTAAAATTTGCCAGGAGGAAAAAGCCTTTTCTGGATAGAGTGCTTCAGGCCATGGGCTTAATAATTTGAAGTGACTGTAGCATGCTGTAGACTTTTTAATTTTCCCTTTAGTCCCTCCCAAATGTTGAAAGAAGAACCAAACAGCCTTGTCTGACTCACTAGTGTGTGATGTTGTGAAAAAATGAAGACCACTCTGTACATTAGTCTAGCAAAAGGATGTCATCCTGTAGTGAGACTGTATGAGCAAGGCTAGGAAGGAGGGAATAAATCAAGGCCTCCACACATAACAAAGTCCAGGCTCAACCAAGTGATTTACATATGCAGTAGAGCAGAACTGACTGTGTGGATAGTGTCATTTTATTGTGCAATCACTAGGCAGCACTAGACTCAGCTGTATCTAGCTTCAGTCAAGGGTTTCTTACTACTGTTTCGTTCTTGCTAGATAGAGACGAGAAAGTGATCGTCTGGCTTCCTGGCTGGCATGTCCTGTAAGTCTTTCATGAGATGCCCACACTTAGCACCCTGCAACAATCATCTTCATTTGTCAGAGGCCTCAGCCCCAGTGTGCAAACAGGCCTCACGGGTTTGTTTTCAAAAGCATGCCACAGATCCCTGAAATATTTATGCCACCTTATTTATTTATTAAAACATTTCTATGCCGCCCCATTCGCCGAAGCCTCGGGGCGGCTCACAACCTTCACATTGACCTTGGAATTGCCAACTAAAGAGATTGCACTAAGGTAACAGCTGCTCAGAACCTCTCATTATATATGAACTATAATTTGGAAATGTATGTAATAAAAAAAAACTACAGCTTTTTTTCTGTGGTGCTAGAAGCCCAAGCCACACCATCTGGCCTGTTCAATTTGTTAAAAAAATACACTGATAACCAAGTCCCACCTTTAACCTTTGCTCCATTAAGTAGCAAGCCATCTATAAAAATAAGGGTGTGTGTGTGTGTGAATAAAAAATCTATCATCATATAGTTCTGCCAGCAGTGCACACCCACAGGAACTTTGCCCCCATTGTTGTTCACCTGTCAATAAAGTTTAACACATCAGCTTTTCAGAGGCATTAGGAGTATGTGGGTACAATGGCGCCTATGTGATTTCTGTTTGATTAATTATGTTAATTATGCTGCTGCATGTGTAGACCAGATAACCTACTCTGTTAATAACTTTGGACCACTTTTTGCCATTTGGGCAACCTTTTATGCAGTCTGCTGAGGAAGGTGTCTTAATGCTGATGCCTGTACAACTAGCAAGATTTCACATTTCCTAGTCATATGGACAACTTAGGGGAACTTTAAAATGTCTGGATGAGATGCTGCAAGGAGGTCACTAATTCTCACCTCATAATGGCAAGGCTGTGGGATACCAAAATAATGCAACTAGCTGAATTTTCAACAGAAAATCTATTCTGGGAACTGGGCAGAGGACTCCTTAACCTTCATTCTGGGAAAGAATTATTGCAGATGATCTCACTTGGTGGTTATCAGTGTTCAGTGGCTGTAAGATACCTTATGCTCTTGGACTTCTGATCAGGCACGCATCTGACACACTAGCTAATTAAAGAAGCAATGTCTGTGTTTTCTCCTTCTGCTTCTTCTTGCTGTTCTCTGTTCCTGAGATGGTAGTCAGTGCATGACATGATGCTTGTTTGTGAGCTAAGATGAAAGCAACACTTACAGAATAATTTGAAATTGACGGAAGGATTAATTTTTAGTTAGGGAGTTACAGTACACAGGGTGGAGAAAATAAACTAGTTGTGCCTCTTCAGTTGCATTTGTGAAAGATTGCAAATGATGAAGCAGAATGGATTTTTTTAAAAGAAGGGCCAAATTAGATGCAATGACCATGGAGCCATGTCTCAGGAACAAGTCACTCCTGAACCTCTGCAAAGCAGGGTGTGCAAGCAGGAAGGGCAAGTAGGAGGGCAGAGATCAACCCTTTCCCTCCTTAAACTGCCCTCTTTAAAAAGCAAAAGAAGCCTTTTTTCTCTCTCTGTTGCTTCCCATGGCTGTAAGTAACACCCTCCCCCAAATGTTAAAGAGCTGTTTCAGGGAAAACACACACATGTGGGAGAAGGGTTCCCATGCCCATCACTCTGTCCAAGATGACTATGCTACTACAAATCTCCCCTGCTTTGCAGAGGTTTGTCAGGAGCCAGACAGGGCCGTGTGGCTTTGTATCTATTTCAGCCTAAGCTTAAAGGTTGACTATTTGAGACGCCATCTTTGTGGGGAAGTTGGTAAGCTGGCTGCATGTGTTTCTATGGCAGACTCTTTCTGGAAGATGGGAACAAAGGAAGAAAGGATTTCATTCAAAAATTCAGCTGACTAGTTTGTTGATTCTGAGTTTGGGGGACCTTTTATGATCCATTTGTAGTGGATCACATCATTGATGATAATACTTAGGAACTCCAAGGTCACCAAAGCACTATTTATTGGAAGGTAAGCACCAGTTGAGAGCACCTCTGTGATTACTGGCAGTTTCAGAGACTAGCACAACCTTACATAAATTCTAACAAGCATTTATTGACTTGTTAGGAGGTGAATTTGACAGTCCAGTTTAAACTGTCTATACTGGAAGGAGATTTATTTGCACCCAGATGAAGTTCTTCCACACCTAGCAGCCATATTGCACCAGTACTTCTGTGGCCGTTGTGATTCTCTACAGCTAGTTCAAGGCACCTTTATTGTCTGTACAAGCACACCAGTCCCAAACTTGTACTGGGTTTATTATGTGATCACTTCACAAGGGTGGATCTGGTTGTAGTGGAGGATGCAAAATTGCATATCTGTGCAAATGCATTTTATTAGAAATTAGAGGCAATAGAATTTAAGGTTAAGCTAATACATACAAGCCACCTTAGGTTCCTTGCAAGAAAAGGGGGAGATATAAACATAATAAATAAATAGACAGTCTTCATACCATAATACAGATCTCTGGAATACATTTTGTTTTTAATATTTAATCTAATTGTTTGCTAGTGAATACAAGTGAATGACAATATCACTGAATATGAAATATTCCACTAGCATTCCAAAAAAAGATCTATTCAATTTCCTTTTGTTACTTACCCAAAGAAAGATTTGATAAAGTCACAAATATTAGAGGAAAAAAACCTGTGGTAGGAAAAATGAATACAATACCTAAGCCTAATCCTCCCAACACTATTTTTGGGACTATCTTGAACTAAACACTGGAAATGCTAAGCACCAACAGCAATTTGGATTGAGGTCCATCCTGGTAGCTTAGCTCATGGGGCCCAAATATCACCCACAAATGACTACACAGCATTCCTTATGAGCAAAAGAATAGCCTGAAACCAACACCTGGTTCACTTCCAGTGTAAGTGCTTAGCTTCAAAGTGGCACTTCAGATAGCCAGTAGCTGAAGTGACTAGAGGATGTGCTAAGCTAACCCTAACACAGGGGTGCAAAGAATATGGTCCAAGGGCCACAAGAAACCATTCAAGACCTGTCCAGCCAACCGCAATTCACAGCAATGCCACACCCAAAAAAGGGAAAACACAGAAAAGCTCTAGGGACAGGCTCTGTGGGTCCTACCATAGAAGACTCATTCCTCATGTCTCAGTGCATCCTTCAGCATCTAAATATAATGGAAATCAACCATTGTCTTCTGTTAGGTATGTCGACTATACACCCACCATCAAAAACCTGTTTTCATGCTTCCTTAAGCAGCATAGCAGGAAGCAGATGAATTCAGTGAAAAAGCTACTGTAAAGACCACTTCAACTACATCTTTGTATGTAATGTGCTGATCTGATCTCTTGCCCAGTTTGCTATAGCTTCTCATCAGTTTCTGTTTTAAACCATCTTTCAGTTTAACTTTCTCTTGATTGTATTCACTGTACACTAAAAGCAGAGGTGGGAAATGTAAGGGTCTGATATATGGTGTGCTTTCCCCAAGCTCTTGTTGAAGGAGCAAACCATGTGTGTGCCCATTTCAGTTACCCTACCCCAAAGGGCAGAGGCGCCATTCTTGCCCAGTCAGCTCAGCCGTCCTAATGCAACATTTCTGCCTTGGCCACCTTCAACCCAGCCTCTCACTACAGGAACCACAAATGAATGCATGTCAGTTTGCAAGAGAAAGAAAAATAAACTAAGCCTCAACCACAGGAATGTTTGTTCTTTCCTAGAGAACCACCATCCCTTTACATTTCTGCCGTCCTTGCAAGGTCACAAGGAACAGGGGGGTGGCAGCTTCTTAGTAGCTCTGTGTGAAAAGTAGGCGATCCGCCGGGGATGGAGGGGCCAATGAAGCAGTGCTGGATTTGCTTCACACGTACAAGTAGTGGTGTTCATACCTGCCCTGATAAGACCTTTTTCTGCTCAGTTCTAGTCCAGGCCCTGCAGATGCAGGAGTTTGAAATTACCAAGCTACACAGACTAGCCGCACCACTACAGCTCCTCCCTTCACCTTACATTACAAGGGCACCTGACCTGCTGCCAGTTCTAGCATTATGATGGATTGCTGCAGCTGATATACCAGTTCCAGCTGAGAGGTGTGCCTAGAATATTGCTAATATGGTCCCTGGGATAAAACAAGTGGAGCACTATTGCTGTAACGCACACTTCGCGTCTGTTGTAGGACTGTCTTAGCAACAGAAATATATGTCGTGTGATCCTTTGCCTGTTTACTTGGAAGCAAGTTCTCCTGTATTCAGTGGGATCCCTTTCCTTCATATGAGTATACAGAACTGCAACCAAAGAATGCAAAATGTTATAGCACTGGCTACCCATGGGAAGACCAAATGCAAGCAAAATGCTCTTCTTTTTACATCCGTGGGGCTTTTTATGCCTCAGTTCCTCATATTTTTTTCATCTGGACAAATCAGCCCATGCCTGTGGAGACCGTGGCACAGTTCTCCACCTCAGGCAGAAGGCACAATAGCAGACATTAGGTACTTCAGACTGTGCTGCAGTGGAGTCAACGATTCAGTCAAGACTTGCTGAAGGCCATGCCCCTCCTCCTGTAGAGCAGTATGCTGTTGGCTGGTTGGTTGAAAATGTGTCTCTCACATCATTCCTTTAAAAGGCTCGAGAAGGTGAAGAGCCTTATGTTAAAAGGGGGTTCCCAACCTTTTAGGGTTGGTAGAATATGGAATTTTGGGAGTGCTGTGATCACTGTCACAAAGTGGCTACCATGAGAGCGGCTTGCCCATTCATAAAAATGCAGCCATGGTGGACATGGCCAGTCTCAGAACACTGATGGAGAGATGAAAAGAAAAGTCACTAGCCCAAGAATCTAAGTGAGTTCCGAGCACTAAAACACAAAAGCACAGTTTTAATTTGAAATTATGATAGCACTACGAGGGAGCACGCACTATACAGCATGCCATCCTCACCATGAAAAAGTGAGGAATTAAAAATAAATCATAAGAAATAACCTAAAAATCAGCAGGGGCAGGGAGCCTAGCAGGCACCTAGAGAGAGATCAGTGAGAAACTGGTGGGAGACTCTGGAGTTAAAACAAATACAATTGGCTTTACAAAATTACCAAAAAGAGTTGCTAGACCTCCTAAATTGTTTCTCTTTTAAAGTGCATAAAATACCCAAGTTTCTAGTACTATCCAACTTCACACTGGAGATTTATTTCCACACTCTTACAACTTGAGTCACAGAACCTTCCATTATTCATTATAAATATAGTATTTTCCCTGTTCAGGGGTTTGCTTCACCTCTTTTTTCAAATCCTTTTTTAGCACTTCCCTCTTCTCCTAGAATGATAAATAAAAGCACAGGAACGTAAGAAACTGCCTAATATCAAGTCATTCACCTGGCTCAGTATGGTCTAGACTGACTGGCGGTGACTCTCCAGTGTTTCAGACAGGAGCCTTCCCCCATCTTACCTGGAGAGGCCAAGAACCAAGCTTGGGACCCTTTGGACACAAGCCCTGTCCTCTGTCACTAAGCTACTTTCAGCACAAGCAGCCCCATACCTTCTCTCCCGCAACCCCACCTACTGCTCTTGTTTTCCTCCACACAAACCCTAAATTATTACTTTGCCCAGCAAACTGGAATCAGCACCTATTATGAATTGCTTCTCCATAACTTGCCCTTTGAGACATCTGACCTAAATTATATTACAATCTCTCCAGGGAACACATGTTATTGTAATGTGGCATGGACATTACTCTGAAGAACCAGGTTATGGCTCTTGCTGAGTGCAACACAAAAGACACAGAATATAACGAAGAGCTAAAAGGACCATAGTTCACAAACTTCCTTTTCTATTCTTCAAGAATAGCCATTTCTGATCAGAAAAAAATTCCTTGTGGCTAGAGATAAGGGAGTAGAAGGCAACAGTGAGCACATCAAAGTGATTGGTTATTCTAACTTCATTCCTTGATTGGACTCGTAATTAATGGAATGCACTATTCTATTCATGTTGAGTCTTATCTGGTAAGCCTCTGAGTACTTGTAAAAACAGGCAAACAGAACACAAAACTTTAAAAAGACTGAAACAGCAAAAACAAAATTAGGGGGCAATCCTATGCATGTTTAAGTAGAAAGTGTCCTACAATTCCCAGTTGCCCCAGGCACCCATACTGGGAATTGTAGCATACTTTTCTGTCTTAAACATGCATAGGACTCTACCCTTAATGGCTTATCAAAAAGTGCTGGCCCATCTCACACATACGAAGTAGAAAGAGTTAAAGGAGAAGGTGGCTGGAGATAAAATCTCATAAGCTGTTTTTGCTTCCTCCACACACAACCATCCATCATATTTTCATGTAAACTTGCAGTTCTGCTACAATAAAAGAGAACTGAAATATTGCTGCAAATAACCTGTTTTTTGTGCAGGGTCTATGGTTCAGATTCAAGCACCAAGCTAGACATCAGGTGATCTGGTATGCACTAAATATATCCATAATTTCTTTAACACTTTTTGGTGTAGAAAAAGGTAGGTCAGGCTGAGAAATGACAATTTCCCAAGGCAACATAGTGACCTACATGAATTGAAGCCAAACTGGACAAAACATGGAGATCCATATTGGAGCTGTCAATGTATTTTTAAAGTAAAACAAAAATAACATCAGTATTTGGAGGAAGGGGGAGCTAGATTGGGTTGCACCAATTGTCGATGGAAGTGAGCCACCATTTCCTTTGTATACTGTTTTCCACATTGAAAGCACTCCCTGAAGCAGCTGTTTGCTCAGTGTGGGAAACATCAATTGTTGGGTGGTGGTGGTGGGGATATATTTGAAGATTGTTAAACCCACTTTCCCCTCCTCATATTGCCCTAATCCAGTTCTCAGCACCCTGTGTCAGCATCTCATCAACCCTGGCCTTGAGCAAGGATGTAAACATGGGCTTGCCACATCTACAACAAGCCCATTATTCAACAGGCCTTATAGAAGGGCTCTTAGGGGCTAATTTTCGCCTCCATGGCCTTTCTGGAGACATGTAGACTCCACTTAAGTGAGGCCTGCTTGCAGCCACATTGGTAGGAAAGTAAAGCTATAGTGCTGTCTTTTATCTAAATAGCCTGAGAACTTGTTTCATATGAGAAGCTTTGAACTACACAGAAGTCTAATGTGGTCTTACTGAGCAGCCTTTGAAAAGATATCCTGCAGATAACAGACAAATGGGGTTAAGCATCCACCCCTGTTTTCCTAGGGCTCAAGTACAGCTCAGAAGCTTGGCACATGGCAAAGAAAAAAGACCAAGCGTCAACAACAAACCAACCTTACCTCCTAAAACCCCCCAGACTGACTGACAGAGCAATTGTATGCATGTCTACTGAGAAGCAGGCCCCACTGAGTTCAATGGGACTTTATCCCAGGTGTGTGTAGGACTACATTCTAAATCGGGGGTGGCTCTTCAGTTTTTTGAGCCTACTACTCCCAACAGCCCCAGCCAGCACAGTCAATGGTGAGGAATGATAGGAATAGTAGATCACAACATCTGGAAAGCCACAAGCTGCCTACCACAGACCTAAATCAAGTCTATCTACAAATCTCTGGCCTAGTCTACTGCACATGTAATTTTGTTCCTCCAGCTTGAAGGCTGACAAAACCATCATACTTATTTATATGAAAATGCACTTTTCTGGAGATTAGTCTAAGAAATGAAATGCTTCTTTTCTCTGTCAAATTTGTTTGCTGTAATCTGGAAAGTGCAGGAATCTCTTGCTTCTGGTCCTTATGATAATCAGTCAAAATGCTCTGCTGCATTTATTTTCTTACGTACATCACCAATTAGTTCTCCACAGCCCTGGAAGCACGATGTCTTAATCAGCTTTGACACCCTCTGCTGGCTGGCCCAACAAGAGCTAAAGCAAAATACTGTAGGGTCCCAGGCACAAAATGGTTTGCATGTTCTTCTGCTCAGTGACACCAGATGGGATTTGTCTCTTTTTTCAAGCCAGACTATTAACGGTCATAACTGCTGGAGTTACAAACATTCTGCTGCTCATCATCCATACCGAGCAAAAACGATTTTGTAAACCTTATTCAGCTACTTCTGCTCACGCTGGTCAAAACACAGGCACAGTAACATTTAATTGGCCTCCCTTTGTCCTGAGTGATGCTCAGCTTTGCAAGATCCCCCAAAACCTGTGGCAGGAGAAGCAATAAGAGGAAAAAGATGCTGCACTATTTCTGAATAAAGTGCCAGATTCTCTCTTCCATATTAGAACGACTGCTTGTATTAGTATCAATTGTATTTTCAGCAAGTGGAGAGCTAATCTCAGCTGCTTGGGAGCCTGTTACAACTTCCCTTCATTGTACATGCATTTAGCAGTGTAACAACGTCTGACAGGAGGAAAGTATCTTGCCCAGTCTGACCTGACAATGACCTGAAACATTAATACTCATAAATTAATTAACTGATGTCAGTAAGGTTGCCTGGATATAGACATTGTTCTGTGCTTCTGACCATCTTGTTAAGCTCAGTGCTCCAATAAAACACTTTAAAAATGATTTGCAGTGTGCTGGTTGCCTTTGATCTCAATGTGTTGACGTTTTAAAAAGAACATATTCTTCTTTCTTTTATACCATGAGAAAGTAATTTAGCCAACTGGCCTTCATGGAATCATTGAGTATTTTATTTTAGTTCACTAGGTATGCTAATATTCTTTATGTTGTTCTACATAACGCAGGAAATATCCCAGTTCTATATTATATAGAATGTAACCAAGGTAACCCACTTACATTCAAGTCCATGGCACCGGCACCTCCCCATCCTCACACCCCTCTTCTTATCCCATAACCGCCTGGGAAATATGCATTCTTACCTTTACAAGACCAGCCTCATTTCAGAATATTAAATTTAACCAGGAGTGGCTTTTACAAAAATGTAGAAAAATAGAGGGAGGATATGTTCTAAGCTTACATCCATTGCTGCTTACAGATCAACTAGACAAGGTATGAAGGATCTGTGATCAGATCTATCAATTCTTTAATTTTTTTTTTTTTTTTTTTTTTTTTCCTCCAAGCAGCCAGCTAGAGCCAAAATGGGATAAGGCAGAGTGACAACTTCAATCCTTAGTCCCCATGCCATTTTTTCCCTTTGTGGCCTCCCTGAATGCTAGTTGCCCTACCAGAGAAAACATAAAGTGTCCCAGCATTGGCAATTTCTTAGGGGGATGGGAAGACTTGACCTTCATCTAGTTTGACCCAGAGGCGACAGCCAGTCAATATGCAGCACAGCCATGCCTGCTCTCATTAATCAATGTTGTTTTCATTAGCCCCACTCTCCTGCCACTAATATTCCAGGACTGCTCAGTAGCTTTTATTTGTTATTTATTTAACTGATTTATAAGTGACGAATCCCATGCATGGCCAACATTATGAAATATGAAAAATATGTTGTTTTGTTTTTAATTATAGGAGATGTTTGCTCAAAAGAAGAGAAGGCAGAGGTAGGATGGGACCAGTTGCTAGATCTCTAGATGATCTGCAGTGGTGTAGAGAGTGGGCCAGGCTCTTGCACCTTGCCAACTGTTCAATGGGAGCTGGATTCTGAAGAGGAGGAGGAAGAAGAGGAGGAGCAGGGAGGTGAAGCCTTTGAGGCTCCTTCAAGGTTGCCTGGTGAAGTTTCTCTGGCTGGGCATGAGCACCAGCCTGTTTTGGAAGGGGAGGGAGAGCATGTGTGGATCCCAGCCCTTGAATGGGGAAGCATTGACAGAAGTAAGCTGCTCAAGGGGAGGGGCTTTGCCATTCATACCATCTGGCCCTCAAGCAGCAAGAACCACCCTGAGCATGGAGCCAGCAGTTTTCCCGGAAAGGAGGGGTTGAGGGAAAGTTTCTAGTTTGGATTCAACTCTACATGAGCAGAAGCTTCTCTTTTCAGTATTAGTAGAAGGCTATTTAGAGCTCAAACCCTTTTGTTATCTGAGGAGCCTCAATAAAGGAGCTGCAGCTTCAAAGGATGGCCTTGAGCTTTTGAACCAAAGGGAAGGAGGGAAGGGACCAACTCATGACAAGCAGATCCAAAAGGGTCTGAGATGCCAAATGGTTGAGCAGTGACAATAACGAGAAGGCCTCTTTCACCCTTCAAATTTAACGGCTGACAAAAAGAAAGCTAGGTGTGGGGGGACCAGAAGGAGTGTGTGTGTGCAAGCAAAAATGCAAAGAACTCAGTTCTGGACTGAAAATAAATCTTTTCGCTGAGCATGTTCAGTGTTTGGCTGAACAGACTTGCTCTGTTCCTAAATTTTATGTATGCTCGTGGATATTGGGGTTGAGGACTCAGTTTAAAAGCTGAGTTTTATTTTTTCATTCATTAATTCCTATACTGTCTAGTACAGTGTACAGGCATCATAGAAAAGCAGGTTGCTTACCTGTAACTGATGTTCTTTGAGGGGCCATCTGTGCAGTCACATATATGGGTGCTGTGCCTGCGCAGTGCCTTTGGCCGGAAGATTACAAGCTAACGGTTTTTGGCGGGAAAGCTCTGCTCCCCCTCCCCCATGGCCTATAAAGAGCGGAGCGTCCGCCATTTTGTTCAGTCTTTGACGATTGAACGTACGCCCCCATGTGGAAAAAATATCCCTACTATAAACGATATTGGTACCAAGAAAAAATGGAAATGTTCGGTACCGACGAAAATGTCCACTCACCGACACTGAGCGGGGCCGGCGGGTGGGTTGTGTGACTGCACAGATGGCCACTTGAAGAACATCAGTTACAGGTAAGCAACCTGCTTTTCTTCGTCGTGGCCTCTGTGCATCACACATATGGGTAGATTAACAAGCTTACCATAAAGGAGAAGGGGAGGTGTCCTCAATGAAGAATAGACGAAAGAACGGCTCTGCCAAAGGAGCAATCCTGCCGAGCCCGAACATCTAGACGATAATGTCTGGCAAAAGTACAAGGGTTCGCCCAAGTAGCAGCTCGGCATACATCATCAAGCGGGACCCCCGATGCAAAGGCAGATGAGGCTGCAACAGCCCTAGTCGAATGGCCTCGAGGGGCTGTAGGCAAATCAATCTTAGCCAGTTGATAGGATAAGGTTATAGTA
This sequence comes from Varanus komodoensis, assembly GCF_004798865.1. Lineage (NCBI taxonomy): Eukaryota > Metazoa > Chordata > Lepidosauria > Squamata > Varanidae > Varanus > Varanus komodoensis. The sequence continues at coordinate 2,905,487 of NW_025336480.1, forward strand.
TGGACTATCCACTTGGAAAGTCTCTGCAAAGTGACTGGATCGCCTTGATCTCTGGTGGAATATTTAATGAATAGTCTATTTGAACGTCGAATAGATTCAGTCCTCGATCTGTAGAAGGCTAAGCAGCGCCGAACGTCAAGTGAATGCAAGGATCTCTCTAATGGAGTCGACGGTGACGGAAAAAAGACAGGTAAAATAATATCCTGTCCCATATGAAAAGGCATAGTCACCTTAGGAAGAAAAGAGGGGTCAAGGCGCAAAAC
>NW_025336480.1:2905849-2924993 GCF_004798865.1 Varanus komodoensis
ATAGGATAAGGTTATAGTATGGACTATCCACTTGGAAAGTCTCTGCAAAGTGACTGGATCGCCTTGATCTCTGGTGGAATATTTAATGAATAGTCTATTTGAACGTCGAATAGATTCAGTCCTCGATCTGTAGAAGGCTAAGCAGCGCCGAACGTCAAGTGAATGCAAGGATCTCTCTAATGGAGTCGACGGTGACGGAAAAAAGACAGGTAAAATAATATCCTGTCCCATATGAAAAGGCATAGTCACCTTAGGAAGAAAAGAGGGGTCAAGGCGCAAAACAACCTTTTCTCTATGAAAATTCAGGTAAGGCGGGTCTATGCAGAGAGTGCAAAGCTCACTGGCCCTTCGGGCTGAAGTGACCGCCACAAGAAACGCTGTCTTCCAGGAAACCAGATGCATATCTACTGTTGCCAATGGTTCAAAAGGAGCTCTCGTAAGCGCTTGCAGAACAACAGAAAGACTCCAGGTAGGCATTACTGGTCTGATTGATGGATTAATATTATGCAGTCCCTTAAGAAATCTCTTAACAATAGGTTGAGAGAAGATAGGTGATCCGTCAACTAAGCCACGATGGTAGGCTATTGCTGCCGTATACACTTTAATCGAAGACGGCTTTAATCCGGAATGGTGCAGTTCTAATAGGAACTGAAGGATTTGATGTATAGATGATGTAAATGGACAGAACGAACAAGACTCGGCAAAGGTAGAGAATCGTCTCCATTTAGCCGCGTAAGATTTCCATGTGCACGCTTTAAAGCAGAATCGAGGATATGATGGATATCAGGATGAAAGGCTGTCGAATTCGACGGGTCAAACCTTGAATCCGATGGTGCGGAATGAAGAAGGGAAGAGGAAACGCTGAATCGATCGGACTCAATGGCAGCATTCAATTCAGTTGAAGTTGTCGTCGATACCGGTGGCGCAATGGTAGCCATCGGATTCGCCACGCTGTTAGGTTCAATGACAGCAAGTCCGGGTGGCACAGTGTACCACCCTGTTGGGTTATAAGGTACGGAAGCAGTGGTAGATGAAGGTATTCGCCACGAGAGATGTCGAGTAGCGTCGCAAACCAAGCTTGACATGGCCACCATGGGGCAACTAGAATCCCCGAGGCTCAATCGTATACTATCTTCGCTATGACTCTCATCATAAGAGGGATTGGAGGGAAGGCGTAAAAGATCATGTTGTTCCATGGGATCATGAAAGCATCCCCTAAGGATCCATCTCCGATTCCTGCTCTCGAACAGTAAGCATTGCACACCTTGTTCTCTTGGGTTGTGAATAAGTCCACATCGGGGGAACTCCAGCGAAGAAAGAGATGGTTGCGTGTGTGAGGATCTAGCTCTCATTCGTGAAAGATGAACATGTGCCTGCTGAGAAGATCTGCTTGCACATTGTCCGCACCAGCTAGATGAACAGCCATCAGCGTAATGTCTCTCGGAATGCACCAGTCCCAAATTTTCATTGAAAGTCTGGCCAAAGTCGGTGACTTTGTTCCCCCTTGTTTGTTCAGATAGAAGATGGTAGCTACGTTGTCCGAAGTTATCTGAATGACCTAATGTTGGAGAATGTCTTCGAAAGAGCATAGGGCTTTGAATACTGCCAGCAGCTCCAGGAAGTTGATATGATTCGTGGACTCTCGACGATTCCATGTGCCTTGGGTATATAGGCCGGAGCATATTCCTCCCAATCCCAGAAGAGATGTGTCAGTACCGAGGGTTATCGAAGGACATCGTGCCCTGAAGGGAACTCTGACAGTCAGATTGGCTGGTACCGACCACCAAAGTAGAGAATGGAGCACTGAGGATGGATTCGAATTAACTTCGACGGTGGGTCTCTCTGAGGGCGGAACATTTTGTTGAATAGAAGTTGTAACGGATGGAGTCGAAGCCTGGCGTGTGGCACCACAGCAACCACGGAAGCCATATGTCCCAGGATCCTCTGAATGGACTTCGCCGGGACCGTCCCGTCTCGTCGCATTCGATGGATGTGGCAAGCAAGAGTCTGTTGTCTGTCCTGAGGAAGGAAGGCTTTCTCCAACGTCGAATCCAGGCGGGCTCCAGTGAAGGTAATCGTCTGCGTCGGGAGAAGATTTCTCGGTATTAATGCGTAGGCCCAGATCATCCAATAAGGCACAGGTTGTACGGATGGATGCAAGGAGTCCTTCCCTAAACTGGGACACTAGCAGCCAATCATCGAGATATGGGTAAATTTGTATGCCTTGGAGGTGTAGGAAGGCGCAGACAGGGGCCATACATTTGGTGAATACTCTCGGAGCCGTGGCCAGTCCAAAGGGTAAAAGTGTGAACTCGTAGAAAAGGGGTGCAACAGCAAAACGAAGGAAACGCTTATAACTCGGGTGGATCAAAATGTGGAAATAGGCATCCTTCAGGTCCAATGAGGCGAACCAATCCTCTTTCCTTAACAATGGCAAAATATTTTGAAGGGTGGTCATTTGAAACTTTTTTGTCACAATAAATCGATTCAGATTACGTAAGTCCAAAATTGGACGTAAACCACCATCCCGCTTCGGGACTGTAAAATATCTGGAATAGAATCCATGAAGTCCTTCAGGTGGGGAAACTTGACGAATCACTCCTTTACGAAGAAGTTGTTGTATTTCATTGAGCAATACAGACGAGCATGATGTAAACTGGATCGGTCTTGAAGGAGGAACGATGTCGAATTCTATCCGATAGCCGTGCTGAATGATGGACAGTACCCACTGATCAGATGTGATGGATTCCCAAAAGGGGAGTCGGCTTCGCAGCCGATTCCCCAGATGAGAGGGGGGTGGGTATGGAAGGAGGAAGAGGAGAGGTTCGCCAGTCCCGTCAATGCTGTCTCCTGTCATCGAAACGGCAATGGCCCTGTTGATAGCATTGCTGGGGCTGTGGACGGCGGCGCTGCTGTTGCTATCGGTGCTGGGGCTGCTATCTAGGTAGGTGTGACTGCCGATAAGGTGGACGAGTCCATGACCACTTACGCCTGGTCTGGGTCTGGATCTCCATCCTGCGTGCCGTCATGCGGGATTTGTGCAGCTTCTTCAATTTATGGTCGGTGCGAGAGTGGAAAAGCCCGGACCCATTGAAGGGCATCTCCTCTATACGACGTTTAGTCTCCTCTGGGAAGTTACAATTTCTGAACCAGGCGTGTCTCCGGAGCGAAACGGCATCGACCAAGGCCCTTGAGTCTGTGTCCACATGGTGCCTGGCTGTGGACAACTGCTGGACAGCAACCTGCATTGCTTCCTTGATGAGGACCTTGGCCAGGTCACCCTGGTGGTCCGGGAGGGTCGAGGCGACGTTGTGGAGGTGCTGCATGATAAAGTATTGGTACCTCGCCAACGTCGCCTCATAGTTGGAGATACGCAGCCCCAGGCCTGAAGCAGCGTAGACTCGCCTGGCCAGGGAGTTGATCTTTCGGCCCTCCTTGTCCCATGGTGCAGTGTGACCTCCCGCCTCTCTACCCTGGGAGGACTCCACCACGACCAAGTTCAGCTTGGGGTGGCGGAGGAGGAAGGGGATGTCCTCCTCCCGAACCCGGTGCATGGATTCGTACCTCCGGGACATGGGTTGAGGGTGAGAGGGCAAGTCCCAGGGTTGCGTCATCGCTTGCCGTAAGGTGGTTATCAGTGGCAGGACGACCGATGTAGACTGCTCCCTGCGGACGACATCGTAGAACTTGTCCGTAGTTGGTCCCGGACGCTGGACAGCATCGATATCGAGGGACTGGACAAGCTGGACATCAGCTCCGCAAAGGAGACGTGAGATTTGTCCGGTGACGCAGGGCCCTGGGAGGTCACAGCGACGTCAGGGGAGGTTGAATCAACCTTCCAATCATCAGAGTCGGCGCCATAATACGGGGGAGCCGATGACGAGGACTCCGCCGGGGAGAAGGAGAGGCTACTTCCATCCCGAGGAGATATTGGAGATGCACGCCTCGGGTCCGAAGACTGCAGTCAGTCGTGGGACAGTGGAGAAGATCGACCTCTAGGAGCAGGATAATATCCGATGGAGAGCGGGTCGCCCCAGGCGTGATAGTAGGGACGACGCCATCCCTCCAAGCGCTGCTCCATGGAGCGGCTCCTCCAGCTCCTAGGCGGGGACATCTCCACATCTGCCTCCATAGTGGCCGTAGGCATAGGTGTAGGCGACCAAGCCCTAGCGGGGGAGTCCTGAATTTCCCCATCAGAAATCAAGCCTCTTTGAAGAGTTGGAAGAGGCCCGGTGGGAAGGTCAGCCACACGGCGCAGGAACCCTTGAGGGGTAACCCGCATAGCCTCCTGAAGCACCGGGTCGGGTGGAGTTGGTACAGTAAGTGCCGCCGGTACCGAGGGGGCCGTCGAATCCAAGTCCTGGTGTCGAGGGCACTCCGAATACTTCGATTTCTTGGAAGGTTTCGAAACTTTCTCCTTCCTGGCCTTCTTATGGCCTGCCGATTTGTTGGGTTCGGCATGCTTTCGCTTCTCGTGCTTCTTCTTGGGAGAAGCAGAGGGAGCCACCGTTGAAGACGCACCTTCATCCGAAGGGTGTGAAGGTGGGGCCACTGAAGCGGAGCCAGGCTTCGGAGCAGCAACCAGTGGATCGGACTGCATGAGAGCCCGATCCCAGAGGAGCCTCCGGAGGCGATTCGCATGGTTCTTCCTGGCCTGCTTAGAGAAGGCCAGGCAGTAAGAGCACTTATCGGTCCTATACCCCTCACCCAAGCAGAGGAGGCATAGGTCACGCGGATCGGTTGGTGATATTTTTGACCCACACTCCGCGCATTTGCGAAAGCCGCTCGCTGCGCCATTGCAGGAAAGGGAAAAAAAGAGAGATAGTACAGAGGGTAAGTATATATTTTTGGGGGTTTTTTTAGATAGATCGAAAGAAAGGTAGAACGATAGAGAAACTTACAAGAACTATACAAAGTAGAGGAACTAACAGGAACAAGAAGAAAAATACCGGGGCTATAACAACTGGGAGAACAATCGAGAAGAAAGAGGCTATACGAGCAATGGTCAGAGCGAGAGCGAAAGTGGCACGAAGCACAGTGAACGGCGGTCGCAAAGACTGAACAAAATGGCGGACGCTCCGCTCTTTATAGGCCATGGGGGAGGGGGAGCAGAGCTTTCCCGCCAAAAACCGTTAGCTTGTAATCTTCCAGCCAAAGGCACTGCGCAGGTGCAACACCCATATGTGTGATGCACAGAGGCCACGACGAAGAACCACTTTAAAAAACCGTAACACAGTATATTTTTTGAAAATACAAAATTGAAATATGACTTAAGAGCTAGAACATCTTTAGTACAGCTAGACCCATTAAAATTGGTTAGTAAAATGCTCTGCCATAGCATTTAATACCTTTAGATGCCATTACATGTCTCGGAGAAGAGGGAAGTCTTAAGCTGATACAAAAAAATGGCAGAGGTGGGGCCAGGTGGGCTTTGGTGAAGAGATCCATAAATGGAGGGTTACTACTGTGAAGGCCTTCCATTTGTTGCCAACCTCTGAGCTTCCTGGCCACTATGGTCAGATGATGGCAACAGTGTCTGGGTAGTTTCAGGCTGGAAGAGGCACTCTGTCAAGCAGCAACACCATGAATCAGATCTGGAAGCATGCACACAGCCAATGCAAGCAGACCACCGTTGGTGTTATATGTTCAGACCCTCTCCTCCCAGTTATTAGTCTGACTGCTGCATTTTGCATGAACGGCAGCTTCTGAGCAGTTTTCAAAGGCAGCCCCACACAGAATGCATAAAGTGCAATCTAAACTGGAGGTTATCAGGGTATAGGTTAGTGAAATCAGGCTATCCCTACCTAGACAGAGGTGTAGCTGGGCCACCAGTCAAAGCTTGTAGAATGTACTCCATGCCACCAAGGTCACTTGAGAGTTAAGTGACAGAGATGAACTTCTAGGAGCTACTTGTCCAAAGAAGTATAACACCATCCAGAACAGGGTGAACACCCTCAATTAAGTCAGAGAAACCACCCATAAACAAGTTCTCAGTTTTGTCTGGACTGGGCTTCAGTTTGTTAAACCTCATTGTTGCAGTTAGGTACCAGTTTAGCACATCCACAGCCTCACCCAATTGAGAGAAAAATAGAGCTACATGTCTTCAGCAAGGTACTCCAAAGCCCCAGATGATCTTATTCAGTGGTTTCATATATATGTCTGTGTGTGTTAAAATCCCAAGGGATGAAACTGACCCCGAGAATCCACAGTGCTGAGCAATCTTTCCCAATCATCCAGGTATGAGTAGAACTGCAATGTAGAACTTCCCCCACACCCCCAATTCCCAGCTCAGCTGAATACCATATATCCAAAACTGCCAAGAGGTACGGGACTATAAGCAGGGTCACACTCATTCTATCTCTGTTCCACTGTAGGTCATCATAAAGGGTGACCAAAACTGTTTCCATGCCAAAACCTGACTTGAACCCTGAATGAAATGGATCCAGCTAATCAGTTTCATCTGGAAGCATCCAGGAAAGGAATGTTTGCCACCAGATTAAATTTATTATGATCTTCCAGGTCCAGGGAGGACTTCCTCAGGAATGGTATCACCACTGCCTCTTTCAGATGGCACAGGAACACTCCTTCTCACAGGGGAATATTAATAACAGCCCTAGCCTAGTTAGCTGTTCTTCCCTGCTAGGTTTTATAAGCCAAGAGAGGTGGAAGAGGTTGCACAGACCTGTCCAAGCACTGTGTCAACATCCTCAACGATCTTCAAGCTGGATCAATTGAAACTCACCCAAAAAATCTAAGCCAGGCTGTGCTCTAGGCAGCTCAACAGATTCAACTGCAGTGTAAGTCCTCGAATATGCAAGAGATTTTATCCTGGGAATGCAAATATGTTACTGTAGATTATACAAGGTTGAAGTCTAACCACTCCTGGTTTAATGAACTGCACAAATGACAACTACTATAAAGAACAGCAACATGTGTCTCCTTTCATACATGAAGCTGCCTTATATTAAACCAGACCTTTGTTCAGTTCTCTTCTGACTGGCAGCAGGAATCCAAGATCTCAGCCACAGATTATTTTCAACATGCTAGCTGAAATCTTAAGTAAAGTTGAATCCAAGCCTCCTGTGTAAATAGTTTTTTTACGACCTATGGCGCCTCCGCTGAATAAAATCTTTCTATCCCTGGCTACTTTATACATGAAATCATGTGAAAAGCACATCACTTATAGCATCTGGCCAAGCTGCAGTGCATGTGCGCATAAACATGCCCCACTGTTATCAGAATTTTTAATGCATAAAGGTGCATAGAGGAGTCCCCGCCTCAGCCATGGCTCAACAGCCAGCAGGAGGGAAGTCACTTGTCAGCATTAGATCAGCACTCCTGTTAAGGATTTGATCCACGGTCCAGGTTCTGCTCATATGACGTACCATGCTCATTGTCACTCCTTCAGCAGGTGGGGTAAGTTGGAGTCTGACCCATCATGGGCCTGAATTTCTGTGAAAATGAGCCAGAGACCAAAAAATGTTGTGATACTTGCCCTGACTCATCTGCACGGACAAGTATTAGCAACACTGCAACCTCACTAATCATGACTGACTCTTGTGCTTTTTCAAAGTGATGATTTTAGACACTCCCAGACAAAGGCTGTTAACGATAGGCACTGTATTTTTTGATCTTTATATAGCTGAGATTGAGCAAGCACTACTCTTTCGTGCTTGGCATAGGTGAGTTTGGTTGTAAACATGTTAAAAAATGTGTAACAAAAGAAACAAGTTCAGAAACATAGGTGTGAAATTGTCGCCCTGCCTTAAAGCTTGTAAGTAACTATTCATCTGTGCTCTTTTGCTGTTTCTGCTATTGGCAGCCAGGCGATCTTGGTTGCCTTCTGCTGGTAATAGAGTTGATCTGATCACTGGGAACGTAACTAGGCGTACGCTAAAGACACAGCCAGGAAGGCTCATGGCTGCCCTTTTCCTAGCCTGAGATTATTGTTCCGTGACCTTGATCCCCCCTCACTGTGGAACTGTATTTGTTTGGTGCTGCTGCTGTTTGTTCATATTCAGATTCATATTCAGTTTTGCTGCCTGTCTAGATGGATCTCACCACCCATCTAGGGCAGCAGGAGTGCTACTGCATTCATATCCTTCTTGTGGTTTTCCTGTAGGCAGCTGGGCAGTCACTATGTGAACAGAGTGCTATACTAGATGGACCCCTGGTCTGATCTGGCATAGCTCTTACGTTCTCATCACGGATTTCTATGTCACTGTATAGAAGAGTCTCTCTTACACAAAAACTCCCTTGAACAGCACAGAGCAGTAATGGAAGTGCAGGTGGGTTTATAATGCAGCAAGTCCTCGCACTGATGGAAGAACCATCTAATTCAAAGCTCTGAATGACATTATTTCAGTAGTGGTGGTGCTGTGGAGGAGCTCATACCACATTCTGGGCAAATGTAAACCTTCTTTCTCAAACCCAAGGGCAGAGGGAAGCTCTTCTGGTTTCAAGAAAAGCCAGACAAGGACAGTGCTGATTGGCTAGATCTTGTATCAATCATGAAGCTTCCACCCACATATTAAGATAGTTTTTTTTTTTAAGAATGTGCTTGAAGAACAAAACAAAGCATCTAAGAAATGGGAGGACAGCACTGGATCCTTGTCCTTGAAAACATGTAAGTAGGATGGGAAGAACATAACTCACCTCACAGCAAAACCCCTGCAACCCATTCCTGTTTGGAGGTATATTTCTAGACAGATCAGAATGGTCCTATAACTGTTACACACTGATGACTCTCATATTATCAATACTCTCTTTAGCAGTGTCAGATGGATCTTTGAATTAGCAACAGGCTAGGCAAGAAATTTAAATTATTCCTAACTGGTGTAGCCAGGAGCATAAAAACACCTATTTTAAAAAAGAAGAACTGACATTGCTCAATGCAACCTTATGCAATACTATTTACAGTGAGTTTTGTCTATTTAGTGACATGCTCAGAGTAGTTCTATTCCTCCTTAGAATCTTCAATTTGGATTTCAATTCACCTGTTGTGAAGGTAATTGGTAGTCTGTTCCCTTCAATTAATAAACTGAATTAAATTACAACAGGCATGGTATCTACCAAGAACAGGTTATACAATGCATTTCAGTCCTGTTTGTTGCGTAGTACAGCTGCTTGTAACAGTTAAATGTAATCACCACCTTCCATACATAGCAGTGATTAAATATTTGTTTTTATTACCCACTTCCTATATAGGACAAAATACACTTGCACTGATATAGCCCAGATAAATCCAGTGCACAGAGAAAACAAGGCAAGGCAAGGCAAAACATAACTTCTTTTAGATTATGGCACGAATTTACCAGACTGGGATTGGCACATAGTGCACAAGATGGCTCCAAATCATTGTAAAAGCAGAAATTCTAGGATTTAAGGAATGAAATAGCATTTATTTATTTGTTGCTTATTTATTTAAGGTTTTTATATGCCATTCTATAGTAGACACTCTCAGAATGGTGTATAATTATTTAAAATTGCATCAAACATAAAACCATTAACATAGCCACAATACTCATAAAAATAAAGTAAAATGAGCAACAATTGAACAATAAATAATAATAATACTCAACTTAATAGCAACTGATCCATAGCAGCCAATTATCATATGAATAAAAACCAGTATAAAATCAGAATCTTCTATTCAGCAATTATGATGTTAGGGAAATAAAAATGTTTTTAACCTGGTGCTGAAATATATAAAGGGTGGGTGCCAGACACACCTCCCTGGGCAACTGATTCCACAGCGAGGGTGCCACAGCCTAGAAGGCCCTTCCCCTCATAACAACCTTCCTTACTTCTTTTAAAGGTGGATCACAGAAAAGGACCTCCATAGAAGAATTTAGGGTTCAGGTCAGTGTATACGGGAGGAGGCATTCTTTTAGATATCTTGGCCCTAAGCTGTTTAGGGTTTCATACATCTATGTAAGCACCTTAAAGCACTTAAGAATCATAGGATAGTAGAGCTGAAAGGGGCCAGTAAGGCCAACAGGTCCAGCCCCTGCTCAGTGCAGGACCCCACTGAGAGCATGAGAAGAACAGAATCAGGGATGCCTCAAACCCTGAACTGAGCACATAGTGAAGTAAGGAATCTCAGGCTGTAAACCCAAGTACTGTTAGCATCTTTGGAGTCAATTAGACCTATAACTTTAGTTGGAAAATTGGCAGAAAAAAATCTAAGAAATTCCTACCTGGACATTAGATACTATCTGAGCACTCTCCTTCCTGAAGGGGAATGTTTTCAGAAACTTCCAGCACTTGCACAGCAAGAAGTAAAAAGAAAGGTAATAACTCTACCTTGGAAATAACCCAGTATCTTATTTAAGGAGTTGTCTTGGCCTTAAAAACCGAGGTGAGCTCATGCACATACACTCAATTGCCCAGAAAAGCTTGAAGCTAAACAATGTGATCATCATACCTTCAGTTACCATGCCACTGAAAACTGTGGTAAGTGTCCTTAATTTAGCTGGAAGACTTTTCTCCTATCCTAGCCAAGAAACCCTAAGCCTTGGGCTTGTTTCAGAATGCAGCATGTGTGCTAAATATGAGGCCTCTAGAGTAACCCTATAATCTTGGTCTAAACCCTGCTTTTAATATGGGGCTGTATTTGAATAAGGAATCTCTTGGGCTCAGAGGCAGAGCTTCTCAAGTAATGCATAATGGACTGTTAGTCTAGATGGGCTGAACAAGCACACTGAGGGAAGGGGTAGCCAAAATGTGATATATTTAGAGGCCAAGTTTTCAGTAGCTCCAATCTACAAGCCATTAACTGTGGAGATATTCCGCATAGTTCATTTGGATTTCTTTGAACTAAGGCAGTGTTTCTTCTCATGGGAACAGGTGGAACAGCAGCAAGAGTTCTAAACAATCTGACACATACAATGATAAAATATAACTTAAAATCAAATATCCTAAACAGTTTGTAGCTTAATGATTTTCAACAGAGAGAGAAAGTAAAAGCAGATAACTGCAAAATATACAGTACATACAAACCATAGTTCAGAACGTTAACATCACAATATTTTTTAAGGGCCAGAGAGAACTAGAAGGGCTACAAAGCAGCTCCAGGAAAGCCCCTCCGGGAAATAACATGGCATTATCACAGCACCCCCAAGAGAAGGCCCTTTTCCTAGCAGCCACCTGTCTTCACTTGGCAAAGACAGGTAGAGAAGAGAGTCTGAAGAGGATTCTCACAGTTCAGGTAGGTATAAGTGGGCGAAGGCAATACATCAGGTGGAGAGTGACCTTAGCCCACAGAACTGGTAAGACCCATGGGGGATCCAGCAGCTCCTTCCCCGGCTCCCCTGTCATGGTGGGAAAGCTCTTATCTCCAACCAGCAGTGGATCACAGAAGTGCTTTTCCTTACTTAGCAAGAGCTCCCTTTCCCGGTGCCTCACAGGAGACAGCACTTATTTCCGTTCAGCCGCTGAATGGAAAGAAGAGCTTTTCCCTGCAGGACACAAGTGGTGGGTTGCTTCAGTAATGCTTGCTTTTAAGTGCTGTCCTGCTTACTTCCTATAAAAGCTTGCACTGATCACTCCTAAGTAGGCATGATGCTCATGCTTACCTCTGAGTAGACATGCAGAGGCTTGATGTCTAGGATGCTATTGGAAAATGTGGTTGGATGAGTCCATCCTGCTTGCTTCTATGCAACTGAGAGCCGGTTAAGAGCGTTGAATGAAGATCTTGGAGGTCTGGATTCTAATCCTCAGTCAGCCATGAAGCTCATTAGGTGACTTGAAGCAGACGCTCAGCCTAACCTGCCTCACAGGGTGGCTGTTGTGAGGATAAAATGGAGCTACGTAAGCTGCCTTCGGCTCCTTACAAGAGGCAAAAAGGTGGGATAGAAAAGATAATAGGTACATGTCGAGGCTTATCCTGCTTATTTGTATACCCACTGCTCATGCTTACTTCTGAGTAGAACTCTTCCTAGTTTACACTGGTCACAATAGAATTGTGAGAAGGTGGATTTTCAGCCACACCTACTTAAGTCACCATCTACAAAGCCCCTGAATCCTCCAAAATAGAATCTTGAGCTTGGGCCAAAAAAGGTCCCCATCCCTTTATTAAGGGTTTTAAATCCTTAAACAATGGACACGCTGAACTGTGTCTAAAATAGAATGGGATTTATAGTAAATAGTACTATAGAAAAAAACAATTAGACATCTTATGTATTGTTTCCTTTAACAGAAAGTGCAACTCATACATTTTGCCATCTGTTTTTCTTTGCAGACCAGTCTTCCAAATAGCCACTCCTCTTTGAAAACAACTAGGAATTATCCCCAGACAGGCAGGTGAGTCCTCATTCCCGCTCCTGGCCTTAGAAAGCCACCGACATTCCCAGCTACAGTCTGCGGCACTGTGCAAAGGGCAGTTCTCCTTGCCTCCCTTCCCTCCAGTTGCAGGCTCTACAACTGGACAGAAGGAGCAGTTCAGTGAGCAACCTCAAGAATGCAGCTCTGTTTTAACAGGGTGTGTTCCCATGGGGATGGCTGTTTTGAGAAAAAGGAGGAAAGGCCCTCTGTGCTGTCAAGGACTGCAAAAAACAAACGTTAGAGGAAGGGAAAGGGCATGAGAGCACCAGCCACTGACTCATGCACCAGTGAAATCTTGGAGCCTAATGGCTATTTTTCAAACTGGACCAAACACAGTATTGCTCATTGCTCATTTTATTGCTCATTGCAAAATTCAGTCCTGCAAATTCCCCAGGAATTTCCCAAGGAATTATTTTGTGTTTGGTTATGCCAGTCCACAATGCCAGTGGTAAAGTGGTTCAAGCTGTTTAGAGCATGAAGTCAAAATCAGTACAAACAAACTACTCTCTTGCTGACAACTTTAGAGGTTCTTCTGTATCCACAACAAGCTACATTAGAATGCCCAGTCACTCAATTATCCATTCTTGGGAAGGCCCAGTGAACAACCATATTCCTCAGCTCACTTAAGTCTCCCGAAAGTCTTAGCTACATAGATGGCCCAGATAGTGCAAGTACTGGTATCCAAATACCCAACCAGAAGTATGATCCCACTTTGGAGCATCATGAAGAAAGCAAAGAGGGTCTCTCCTACCACTGCTAGTTCTGAGAAAGAGACGTGACCTGGAGGACACATTCTGCTGTTATGTGGATACCCACAAGTCATTTCTTCAACTCTGCTTCCCAGAAACAACCAACTAGTAATGGCTGAAATGGAGTAGCACTGGCCCAGGCACTGCACAGTAAGTGTGTTAGCAGAACAGCCGGGAGAGATGTCTCATCAGTCTAGTCAGATTGAAGAAAACATCCACAATAGCCACTGTAATTTTCTATAGGTAAATCTTCATAATTGGGATTGGCACGAGATTGAGACCATGTATTTGATGTTAGCCTAACTTAATCCCCATTGATTTCAATGGGTTTACTCCAAGTATAATTTTCACTGGGTATGATCCATATCCAAGAGGTTCAAAATGGATTTATTCCGTTGTTGCCACTGGCTTTCAGACCTGCATGCTGTGAAATCTCACACAGCCTTGCTGTGCTTATTGCAACCTAGGTGACAGAGTATAATCCTTTAATGGCATCTTTCGTTTCCCATGATGTTCAAGGACATCTGATGCCTACGCACACATCAGCCTCCCATCCTATGAATCAGCCTTTGGTTTCCCCATCTTTCCTCGCCCCCCCCCCCCCGCCCCCAGAGCAATGGATCCAATCTGTAATTAGGATGACTCCAGGATCTTTTAGCAAGATGAATCCAACTGGACTCTCCAGGATGACAGGAGGTGGCAGTGGTGGGGAGGCAGTGGGAATGTGCAATTTGGTAACTAAGACAGACCTGACTGACTGGAGGCAATCAGTGACATTTAGCTCCCTTGGCAATCAAGTACACCTTTCAACAGCATTATTGGAAAAGTATGACCAATGCATTTGTAAAAAAAAAAAAAGCAACCAGTATTGTGACAAATATATTTCATCTAGCAAATTTAAGTGATCCCAAAAAGTTAACAGTGGGAAAATTATCTTCTGGGCTGGGTGCCCAATATAACATGTGACTGTATTTCATGCAGAGGACCCCTTTCCCTTACATTTCTCCCCATATTAAAGCCTCCTGCAATGCCTTCATTTTGGCATTTGTTATTACTAGCATGCTAAGTCTCCAAACACAAACACACATGGATTTGATTGCCTCATGTAAGCAGGTGAAATTCAATCCTCTCCCCCAAAACAAGAGAAATCCCCAAGTTGCAGAGAAGACCCCTTTAAGCAAGCAAGCAGAATTCTGCAGTCCTTGACAAAACAAAACATAACACAAGGTTGGCAGCATTTCTGTGCCCTTCTTTTGAGGCTAAATGTCTCCTTTTAAAAGCCATGGCTTGGCTTTACAATACTCATGACTTGGGAAAAAAATATAGCCCAAGCTACAGCTGAGAATCACAATGGGCTTTACTCACACAATGCATGACAAGCCCTCCTCCACTGCACACCACTGCAGAGTAAAACTGGAATCCAAAACAGAGAAGCCTTCTTGCCATGCTGTTGATGCTACCCCTTGTATCAACATGTCTGCAATGATGTATCAAGGCTTCTTGGATGAGAAGAGTAAAACAAAGATGGAGGTCAAGGCAGAAGAAGAAGTATTAACTCAGATTCAGTGCTTCTGGAGAAAAGCTAAGCTAACAAACAGAACAACCTACAGAGATTAACAAAGGACCAGCTCCATCCCAATCCAAGGCTAGGAAGAAAAACATCTTTCTTTGCTTATGCAGGGAGTCCCTAGGTTAAGAATGAGTTCTGTTTCTGAGAAAATGGAAACTTGAATTTGTATGTTAAGTTGAATCCTCCACATCTGTGGAGCAGGACCCCCATGAAAACTGGAAGATCACAAATATCTATAAGTCTTCTCTCCTGCCCAAACTCACCAGTGCCCTCTCTTTGCAGCAAAGAAATGCTGGAGAGATTTCCCTCTTTGGATGGGTGGGCCAGGAAGACATCCCTCTTCCCCCTTTTGCTTCCTCTCTCTCTCTCTCTATCTCTATCTCTGGTGATGACAATTTTCCACAGTAATTTTTAAACACTGAGAGGCTTTAAGGCAGTTCATTTGTTAAGTATGGGCTGTCTGTAACTTGGAACTTCCCTGAGTTCAGAGCTCAGGGATTCTCTATAATATGGTGAGCCCTTGCAACTAAAGCCATCCTAGGAAGGATCTCTTGGATATACTTCTGTCCTACTGCATACCTCAAAAGAGAGCCAGAGGAAGTAAAAACAAAGCTGGATCAAGTAAACCATCGAAGAAAGGGGCAATATTGAAATTAGCCACAGACCTGCCAAAATGGAAACTCAACCAAGTGAAAGCACTGGATTAAACATACACATGAAGACACAGAGTTCAAACTCAGAATCCAAAATGCTCGGATGTAGATCTCTGCAATGAACAAATAATTTTTTGCTCACATAGTCCACAGTCAGGAGATGATGCTGACATTTTCTCTATATTTAGCATCCTCATTGTCTGGCACTAATGCGTGGCTGTCAGTGACTGCTTTTAATTAGATGACAGAAGAATAAAGACATCAAGTTCTGCTCCATTCCCTACGACCAGTACTTTCGCAAATAATACTTGAGCAGATCCATCTTCTAGAGTGACTGCCATACAGAACGATGCAATTTTACCTTTTTTGAATGGATTCCTTACCTTGTCCCATGGTTTCCCCTTACCTGCTTTGATTATTTAGGCATCCTAAAGGGCTCCTTTATATTTAATCTACCAGTCATCACAAACATTGTTTCAAATTGTCATAAATGCTTATCACTCAGAGAAAACTGTTACAGCACATGCATACCAATTTCATCCTCAGATTTCAAGCCACTTCAAAAAAAGTGTGGCAAATGTCAAACATTACTCTTTCATTAATGTATTTTAAAGATAAAGCAGAGAAGGAAGTGGATCAATTAGTGTACTCACAGTAGTGAAGGTATCTGTAACTTTTTAAATTTCGTAATCTGTTCTGTTTCTTTTATAGCTCTATCACATACCTTTTAATAGGCTAACTGCTCTACAGTATCAATTCCAGACAAGTTATGCAATTTTGGTTAACTTTTATTTATTTATAGCTCTTGCAAAGATTCCCCCTCCCAGACATGCTTTCTACCAATGACAGAATAAGGATAGACAAATAACTGCCAATGGCAGGACAGGTTTCACTTTGTCGTGTGGAACAGATGGGGAGCGGCCTGTAGCTCTCTCGTTCCATTCATGAACCAAATCTGCACACAACATGAAATTATTAAGCCAATCCTTCTGTTTTCTAAGACTGAAGTCTATGCCACAATACTAAGGGAAAGCATACAGACCAACTCTTTAGCTTTTGCCATCGATAATTTTAAAAAGATGTACACAGTGCTCAAAATCACAAGTGAGTAGCAGTGGGCATGGGGACTTAGGAGACTGAATCCTCTTAAATAGATTTCATCCAGGGGGAGTCACTGGCCCACTTCACCACAGTCCTTAGCTTTCATTACCATCTGAGGCTGGCTGAGTAGATGGTTGTGCCATGAGTTTCCGGGGAGGGATGATTCACATATGCTTCCGCAGAGGGGCAAGCACCAAGAGGGATGGCAAATTCCCCATCCTGTCCCTCTAACCATTGCTTCAAGCATATTAAGCTGCCTAATGCTTTGGCCGGAAAGCTCTAATTTTCTGAATAGGCTAGAATCCAACAGCATGAAAAATCATTATCTCTGCATGCCTGGTAGACTATATGCTCTTGTGGGAGGCAGAACCTTCTTCATCAGGCCATTTTTCCTTCAACCTCAACCCTATTTTTGTTCATTAGACATTCTTTCCTTTTAGAATATATTCCTGGAAACAGACCAGCCATTGTACCAAGCCTAAGACAACTTGCAAGTGAAACTTTGAACTGGATTTATGGGAAGCAAAAGTGAAGTAAGGTACTACAATGAAACAAAAAACTCCAGCATCAGTTATTATTTATAGCAGCATGAATGCTTCCAACAAACTCAAACAATAGCAAGGAAATTGCAACCATGAGTGGTATTTTTTTAAATATCTGGCTTGAAGGTCATTTCCCTGGTGTCATTCACAGTTGCATTTAACTGGATCTTTGATAGTAGACAAACATTGTGGCAAAAGGGCGTCAGAAAATTATAAATTCATGCATCTAACTAGCTGTCACTGTGAAGTAGCAGCAGTAGGAAAAAACTACTAACTTCATGTCTCGCTTGCAGATTTTCTAGAGGCCACTGTTCTAGACGGCCTTTTAGCCTAATCCAACAGAGCTCTTCCTATGATCTTTTTTATTTTATTTTATTTTATTTTATTTTATTTTATTTTATTTTATTTTGGGGGGGGAGAGGCAACAGAGTTACTATGCCGCCATTCTGTGGTAGCCAGAAAATTCTGGAAATTCTCTTTGTGGGTCAATTGGCTTCACTGAATTTACTACTTTTCTATACCATCCAATAGCCAACACTCTCTGGGAAGTTTACAAAGATTAAAATCTTCACAAGTACATCATAGGCCCGACCCATGAACGTGGACACACGCTAGACCTGGTTTTCTCAACGGGGCAGGAAGAGGGGGATCTGAGGATGAGGAATTTGTGTCTGACTCCCCTCTCATAGATCACTTCCTCGTGAGGTTTGAGCTTGATAGTGCCCTTTCCCTCTGTAAGGGTGCAGACCCTATTGTGTTGGTCTGCCCTCGGAGCTGGATGGATCCAGATGGATTCCTGAAGGCTCTGGGAGAGATTCCGGTTGATAAGGCTGGAGCTCCTGTCGATGCTCTGGTTGAACTGTGGAATGGGGAAATGACCAGGGCTATTGACATGATCCCTCCTAAGCGTCCTCTCCCACCTGGCAGAGCCCGTTCATCCCCCTGGTATACACCTGAACTACGGGCAATGAAGCGGGTTGGGAGATGTCTAGAGCGTAGGTGGAGGAAATCATGGAATGAATCTGACCGAACACATTTGAGAGCTCACTATTGAGCCTATGCTGTGGCAGTGAGGGCGGCGAAGAAGAAATTCTTCTCCACTTCCATTGCCTCCTCACAATGTCGTCCAGCAGAGCTCTTTCAGGTGGTACAAGGGCTGGTACATCCAGGTCCTAAGAAAGATTCCGTACTGCCCTCGACAGCCCACTGTGACGACTTTGCCAAGCATTTTAAGGAGAAAATCGCTCAGATTCGTCACGAGCTGGACTCCACTAGTGATTCAGAACCCTCAGGGGAGGTGTCAGTGTTGCCGTCTGGTCCGACATTGTTGGATGAGTTTCAGTTATTGTGGCCTGATGATGCGGACAAGGTGCTTGGACAAGTAAGTCCCACCACCTGTTTATTGGACCCTTGCCTGTCGTGGCTACTGAACAAAGCCAAACACGGGATTGGGGCCTGGATCCTGGAGGTCATCAACATCTCTCTGAGGGACAGCCGGGTACCTGCCCCTTTAAAGGAGGCGGTAGTCTGACCAGTCCTAAAGAAGACGTCCTTGGATCCAGAGATGGCCGCCAGTTATAGACAGGTGGCCAACATCCCGGTTCTGGGCAAGGTGTTAGAACGGGTGGTGGGGTGACAACTCCAAGCACTCTTGGATGAGACTGATTGTCTGGACCCATTTCAGTCCAGCTTCAGACCCGGATATGGTATTGAATCTGCCTTGGTCGCCCTGTATGATGACCTGTGCAGGGAGAGAGATGGGGAGTGCATCCCTGTTGGTTCTCCTGGACCTCTCAGTGGCTTTCGATACCATCGACCATGGTACCCTTCTGGATAGGCTAGCGGGATTGGGGGTTGGAGGCACTGCTTTGTAGTGGTTCTGCTCCTATCTCAATGGCCGGTTCCAGAAGGTAGTGCTGGGGGACTTTGGCTCTGCGCCATGGCAACTATGCCATGGAGTTCCGCAGGGATCCATTTTGTCCCCCTGCTATTTAACATCTACATGAAACCGCTGGGAGAGGTCATCAGGAGGTGTGGGCTGCAGAATCATCAGTACGCTGATGATACCCAGCTCTACCTCTCATTTTCCACCAATCCAGGTGAGGCAGTGGCTGTACTGAACTGGTGCGTGGCCGAGGTAATGGGCTGGATGAGGGCCAATAAACTGAAGCTCAATCCAGACAAGACGGAGGTCCTGTTGGTGGG
>NW_025336480.1:2925093-2956021 GCF_004798865.1 Varanus komodoensis
TAAAGGACAGGGTCCACAGCTTGGGAGTGCTCCTCAACCCAGAGCTGTCTTTGGAAGCTGATAGCGGTGGCGAGGAGCGCTTTCCTTCCGCTTCGGTTGATCCATCAGCTGCGTCCCTATCTGGAGAACGATTGCCTGGTGACAGTGACACATGCATTGGTTACTTCCCAATTGGACTTCTGTAACGCGCTCTACATGGGGCTGCCCTTGAAGACAGTCTGGATACTTCAGATGGTGCAAAATAGAGGTGCCAGGTTGCTGACAGGGACTGGGCATTATTCTCATATAACCCCAGTTCTCTACCAGCTCCACTGGCTCCAGATTGAAGTCTGGGCCCAATTCAAGCTGCTGGTTATCACCTATAAAGCCCTTAACAGCTTGGGACCTGGATATCTAAAGGAAGGCCTGCGTCCATATTTGCCCTCCTGCCCCATGAGATCAGCAGCAGAGGCCCTCCTCCAGGAGCCCTCCGTGAAAGATATTAGGACAGTGAGTACCCGGAGAAGGGCTTTCTCTGCGGTGGTGCCCCACTTATGGAATGCGCTCCCCAGAGAGGTCCGCCTGGCGGCGGCGTTACTTGTTTTTCAGCGCCAGCCAAGACCTTTTTATTTAAACGATATTTTAATCATTATCAATATTATTTATTGGTTTTAAAATCTTTTAGCCAGGATGAATCCATATTTTATATGTTCATGTCTGGATAACTGTTTATTTATGATGTTGGACGCCATCCCAAGGCTTATGCTAATGCCACAACATACAAAAATTCCAAATAAATAAATAAATAAATAAATTTTAAAAACCAAATATGCAAATAAGTAAACATGCAACCCACACACACATCCTAAAAACAATTTAAACAAACAACGGCAAAATCAAGACCAGATTAAAACTACTGTATGTTGCGCAATGCCTGAGAAAATAAGGACTTACAATGGCACCAAAAGAGAACTATGTTGGTGCTGGACAGGCCTCATGGGAAATCATTCCACAACTTCCAAGTCTCTTTCAGAGGAGGCACCTGGAGGAGGGCTTTAGATGTCATAGTGCATGGGTCCTCAAATTACATCCCGCATGCTGGATCCAGTCCACCAAGCCCATTTATCTGGCTCGCCATGCCCATTTGAACCCACCACATGCGTGTGCCCGCATGTGCCGCCCCCTCGCCAGCCTGCGCACACCGCCAGCACCACCTTTCCAGCCTGCACCCAGCACCAGCACCTTTCAACTGGCCCCTTGGTGAAAAAGGTTGAGGACCCCTGTCATAGTGTATCGTCTCCTGTGAAAGTTGGATGTTCAAGAAGATGAAATTCTTGCAGATCATAGCAATCCTCCTTTCCCAACCCCCATAGCTACCCTGATGCTGAACCAGATACCCTGGTAAGCAGAACTGGGACAGATTAACTCCTCCCTGCCTATCCACCAGGTCTTGGTTATGTATTTGCATAATATTAACTAATGAATGAAGGAAATCTTGTTTTGAACCAATCTATCATTTCAAAGTGGCATCCAGAACCCCACAGCAGGCTGACAGGACAACCACCAAATCTGCAGGTGTCGGGACAGCTGGAACACAACACAGCCATGTACCCCTAAACTGTCTAGCTTTTTTCTCAGTGCTGTGTCTTCTTCAACCTGCATCCACATAAAGGTCCTTCAGTTCCCCCCTCTCCCAAGTACAGTATTAGAATTGAAGAAGAAAAACCAGTCCTCCCACCTCCATTCTGTAGCCAACAGTAGCCACCTCCGTGCCTCTGGGAAGCTCTCACAAGCAGCATGTGATGATGTCGTACATCCCTGCTTGTCAGAGCTACACATGCATGTACATGTCCGCATAAATGCAAAGCTAAAACTTGGGCAAGAGGGGGGATACATGTGAGTCGAAACCCAGGGCTGCTAGAAATGGCCGAGCGATTTCTTAACCCTGGCATGGGCATAACACAGCAGCACCAGCCCTTAGGTTAGCATAGAGCCGGGCATGCAGAGTTCAAACACTAGTGGTACACTCTCGAGAGGCCCTTGGCATTGTTATTGCAAGCATTCTTTGTACCAGGATCTACAATGACAGAACGTCCAGCACAATGCCTTACATGAACAGGCGGCTCATCCGACCAAAGCTCTTTCATGCACATTTTAGTCCTAACTCTCTCACTTGATTTCCAAAGAGGCTCTTCATATCCAGCTGCCATTAACGACAACTCAGTATGTCCTTAATATTAACAGGTTTAAAGCCAATGAGAGCAGCACAAAAGCGAGTGGACTAAACCAGGGAACCCAAAGAACCAAGTTGTTTTAGTCTGCAAGAGGCAGCTATGCAGGGCCTGCTGAAAGAACACAACCTTATCATGGCTTGTGCCTGTTGGTCCCCCATCCCTTTCTTTTCGCCACACCCACACCTTTTTAAAAAAGGTCTGATTTTTTTGCTGTGTCCTATTGTGGTTATCTTATTGATATATTATGTATGTTTAACATTATTATTTAACATTATTATTTTCATTGTATATGTTGTTTGTTATGACTTTATAAACCACCCAGAGAGCCATTTGGGCTGATGGCGATGCTATAAATAAATAAATCACTCTCAGCATCTGTAAAAATAAAGCATGCCCTTCCTAGCTGAAACAGAAATTTTCCTCTTTGAAGCCTTTCACCACTGCCTTTACTTCTAATGGCAGAACCATGAGACGACAAGCATTAGATGGCTCGGGGAGAGGGAGCACCAGGGGCAACATGATAGATGAATCTTTTTCTTGGCTCCTTAACATCTAATGCACCTGTTTCTCTACCACTAACTCCCAGCAAGCCCAATTTTCCTTATGCTATGCAAGTGTGGCAAGCAGAATAGTCTTGGTATGCAAACAGGCACCTCCTAGCACACTGCCTGGAATAGGTGAAGCAGGACTTCTGTTGGAAATATATTTGTTGTGCACGGTTTGCAAGAATTCACTGATTTCTTTGCCGAATAGGTACATCAACCAAACAATTATTAAATCTGTGTTCCCATGAAGCTATACAGTCCCCCTGAACTGTATTACTCCAGGATACAGGTGCAGAAAATGCCTGCTTGACTGCATTCCCCCATGGCGTGTCTGCAGAGGACACCCATGTTGGAAAGCCTAGTCAAGCTTTTTCCTGATACGGTTGTTTTCCAGGTGCAAGGAATATTATACCAATAGATGATCTGCTACTGATATTGTAAAGAAGTACAAACCCACGAGGATTTTAGGGATATATTTCAGCTACATATTTTCTCTTTAAATAAGATCCATATGGTTTGGAACTTTGGGATAATGTGAGGAATTATTCACACATTTTCCCCACTGTTGATCCTGTGCATGTTTCAGGGGCTCAGCCAGCAGGTGAGCACTTGCAATCCAGATGTTGTATGCATGCTTGTAAAAAAGCAATCCTGATTGTTGCAATCACAAATGGTGAGGGTAGTGAAAAGGCCTGCATGTATCAGATGTACACTTTTTTTCTTTGCAAGTTCATGGGAGCAAAAGAACTTGTGAGGCCAAAGAATATGAAGCAGAAAATGTTGAGCACTAAAAGTCACACAGCCTGCACTAAGGAAAAGAAGAAAATATGCTTCTCTGCACTGAGATAGGCTCTACAGTCTTTTTATGCCTCATACAATAGAACAAAGGTAGTCAATTCACTGGGTCTATTTAAAGGAGCAGCGGCAGTTTGATCTGTCTGTTGTCAAAGCCCTCCCAGGGGTGTGCACAACCCTGTTGTTGAAAAGACTGGAATAGCAGGTATCAAGAGGGTAATATCCTCTCCACATTCGCACATAGCAACAGTGCAGGTTACTATAGAAACCTGAGGATTATTTTTAGAATTCATCATGTTTTAACATTAGCAAGCCCATCATGAGTCTTCAAGAGGAAGGCTGAATTTCTCCCCACCCCACCACTCTTTTTCCAGTTTCGAATGATGTCAAAACTATTCTGTGAATGTGTGTGTGCATATGCAATGACAGCATTTCGCCCACAGTAAAGCAAAAATATTCCTTGTCAGTCACCACTTAGTACAGAAAGGGTCCTCCAACATATTTCTTTAACAATGGAATCATGCTTACTGAAACGATGCAGTTCAGGGCCAAAATAGAAAGCCCTAGAAAGTAGGTTGCACCATCAGAAAGTAGGGCTGGGCATGCATCAATCCATCAATACTAAAACAGAACAAAGTAGCGGCACTGCATAGGGAAGTGTAGCACCCTATGAATGCGTTGTGCCTGCATCAATTGCTATGTCACTGCTGAAGGTCATCTGTGCAGAAGCTGAGGATCACAATTGCACTAGAGAGAGGAAGCTGCTGCGGGGAAATGGAAATGGCCTATCATCACTGACCTACCCTAGCCAAAAAATGTGGAGACAGAACCCCAAATTGCTGCGGTTGTTCTAATAAAAGGCTCAAAAGCATTCCAAATGCAAGACCATTTTTTATTTGCTTGTCTGTTTCAGTACATATGTAACTGTATGCAAACACAGTACAATAATAATCAGTCCAAGTCCCCAAAGACATACTTGTCCGGTTTGCAATAAATACAGTGGAGACTGGAAGAACTACACTTAAAGATATGAAGGCTGGCAGGAGAGGCGGAACACAGGGAGAAATGCAAAAATTCAATGCAAAAGCAGGTGTTTTGCTGGTTTTTCTTATGGACAAAGAAGTCTCTGAAAACAAAGATATTTGTCTTCACATTTTCCCATTTATGACCTCTCCCCGCCATGTGCCTTTGCCATTCCAGTTTTTTGCCAGGTCCAACTAACTAAAAAGATTCTTGGGTTGTAGGGTCATTGCTTTTGAGTGTATCCAGTCAAGCAAAATACTACACCCTGAGAAAGATTCCCATTTTTTTACTCACATATGCCACAAATTGCATTAAACATAAAGATGACAAAATGTTTAGAAAATGCTAATATTTCTTTAAAAAGAACAAATAAGGGAGCCTGGATTTCAGGTCACAATTTGACAGCAGTCTTCAGAATTTCAACTTAAGAAACTTAAGGAAGGCAGTGTGGTTTACAAATGGCACAAAACCCTCAGTCTGTTTGGTATCATCCACTCCTTGTAATGAATCTTAGCTTGCTCCCCATAGCACTATTCTTTCATTGCAGTAGCCCTGTATGTCCCACTTTGCCTTCATGGAAACAAAAAATAATTCCAGTGGGACAAAGAGTGCACGTAAAGAAATTTAAATACTGCAAGCCATAATTTGGCATAATTAACTGCAAACCATAAACAATGGATGTGTAGCTAACATAACTGTGGTTTTAGCATATGATTCTATAGCCAGCGGATAACAGCGATCTTTGAGATTAGACTCTGCCGAGGCACCTTGGGGCACAACTCTATGCATGCTGAGACATCATGGCTGGCTGGAGAATGCTAGCGGTTGTTCGGCTCTTTCCTCTCTAAAGATGCATGGGATTGCATTCTTGGGCAATGGCTGGATTTGCACAATGGCTTCTTATCCTTACCCCACATGTGATGGTTATGTAGTGCCCTGTTTCCACAATTACCTGTGCTGTGTGCATGTTGCCATGCCATCTGACCCCAGTGAGGTGGGCAGTGGAGGTAGCTTCCAACACTGCAACCCACAATCTGATTCTGGGGTGGTTTGGAAAGCGCCTTTGATGTCCATGTGCACCAGGATGAGACGGCAACCTGCACACAGAAAGGTAATTGTAGAAATCAGGCGGCACTTGAATGGCATGCACAGGTCTGAGGAAAGAAGCCGCTGTGGTTGCTTTTCCTTACCTGAAGACTGGGAAAAGATGCATTTTCCATGGTGGCTTTTTTTCCTCCCAAGGAACAAGCTGTGAAGAGAGCCAGTGTGGTGCTGTGGTTAAAAGTGCAGAACTGGGGCTGAGGAGATCTGGGTTCTTGTCCCTGCTCAGCCACTAACAGCTTCTCAGCCCAGCCTACCTTGTAGGGTTGCTGATATGAGGATAAGATTGAGAGGAAGAGGAAAGTTATGCAAGCCACCTTGATTTCCTTGAAAGGAGGAAAGGCAGGCAGGCAAGCAGAGCTCATGGCTTGTTATAGGGATCTTCTTCCTACAATGAGCTAGTTCAACAGAACCCAGGTGAACAGTTTTATATGCCTTGCCACAAAAGGCTAGAAAGCTGCTCAGAGCAGCAAAAATGCCTGTGCCGATCATTATTTCCCCAGTGACTATCCTCTCACCAGTGATTTGGAACAGTAATCTGGAAAGACTATCACTTGCTCCTGTGTGTGTGTGTCAGAGAGAGAGATAGAGAGATAGACAGAGAGACTCAAAATGAGCAACTGAAGTCATATTTTTCGTTTCTTGTGTTGGTATTTCACAGGTGAACACTTAGGCTACCTGGTATCAGCACTGGCAAGGTGAGGTTATCTCTTGGCTTATTTGCCCAGAGCTGCAAAAGAACAAGGGAGAAAAAAACACTGTAAGAGAAAGGAGGGACGTGGTGGTGCAAGTGAAATGCACATAAAAGGGAGGTGGTAGGAGAGCTGAAAGAGTACGTGCAGCAAAAGCAGAGGAGGAGCATTGTCTCGTCCTGGACAATGTGAACATCTCACTTTTGAGTACTGAAGTGACTGTTCCCGATGTCCCCCAGCTTTTCAGTACTTTCCAAGGAGATATTAACTCTGCCACGATTCTGCAATTCATTATTGGAGCAGGTGTTTATTTATTTTATTAAATTTATATAAAAGCAACCTGTTAGCATCATGCTCTCTGGATGGCCATTACAATAAAAATATCAATAATTGCATTAATAAAACAATAAAGTTAAAATATTATTAGAAATGAACATGATAAAACCCAATATATACAACCAGACAAAATACAATATAATTAATAAATTAAATTAAAATTAAAATTAAAACCAGTGCCGTCAATATAGAAGGTTTAAGTGGTGCCACAAGTGCATTGGAAAAGAAAAGTTTTCATCAGGTGCTTAAAACTCAGTAAAGTAGGTGCCTGACAAATTTCCAATGGCAAGACATTCCACAATTCGTCCACAGTTACTGCTGTGGTTTCTATCATTTACTAATAGTTTTTAAATAATGGAAAACATATGCATATTTAATGGATGGTAAATAAATGGAGAAGAAATTTGCACATATGCATTAAGTGCTTCATTACTGCAGGTGTGCAAATTTCGCCTCCATTTCCTTCCCGCTCCTAAATTGGTGACAAATCCCCCTCCTTTTACTCCCCAGCAAATAAACTTGCATATATTTCTGTGTTTTTTAGAACTGTCAGGGAACCACAACAACTGCAGCACTAAATAAGTAAAGATTTTTTTAAAGGGCAGTGAACAAGAAGGGGTAGTGTTGGAGTGGGGAAGGGGAGGCAAGACAGGTTCTGCTAAGGGCAACACTGGGGCATGTGCCAGAGTGGGCTGGAGGACTACGAGGCAAGGAGGAGGAAAGCATAGTGAAGGGAAGCGCGATCGCCCATTGGGAACACCATGGGATATAAATCAAACAACACATACAAGGCTTGTTTGCAGCATGGCTTAGCAGGGTGCCCAAGCATGCTCAATTACCTGGGTGCTGGAAATGATTTTTATTGCCCTTTCATTCTGCCTCTCCCTGCACACTGCACTGCATTATATATAAAGAACCTCTTCATTTTTTATTCCAGGCCTATTTTCAGGCTTGATAGAAATGAAAATCGTAACAAACTGCAACACCTTGATTGAATGCAGTTCACGAGAACGGCTGCTGCTGTTACCACCATATGGAATCTTTCACGCCTGCTGGTTTTCCTTTAGCACAGTTTTTTAAAAGAGAAGAAAAGAAAGATCTAGCATCATCTGCTTTTCTGAATGTGATTATATGGCTCCTGTTCACAAAGGAAATTAAGTCTCACAAGGTGTAAAATTCCGGATCTTTCAAGATGGCTCGTTGTACACTTCAAAAAGCCATGTGGTGCCACTAAGAAGTGTAACAATTGTTCATTGATGGTAGTACTACATGAGTTGCATGATGTGGCATATTGGCCGTGGAAACTGAGCCCAGTGGTGTTACTTCCAATGGGACAGACATGGAAACACCTCCAGTTATTCATGGAATGAATGGGCTTCCACAGGAGGTGGTTGAAGCCCCATTGGTGAGGGTGCTCAAGAATAGGCTGGGCATGCACATGGTCAGCATGTCATGAGCAGAGCTGGCTGGAGCTGGGGGGGGGGGGCGGTCAGACTAGATGGCCCAGGAGATCCCTTCTGACTCACTGTTTCATTGATTCATGGAGATATTTACACACTAGGTACTGCTTTTCATGGTCACCACCATCTTTGATCTAAATCAGCTCTCAATGGAAAGATCCAGAAAAGGATGACCAAGGGGGAAAATGTCCTTCCATTCTTCCATCAGACAGCTGCTCACACTGGCCAATGGAAGTCTTCAGGGACAGTATGTGAGATATGTGTGCAGCTATGACCCATTTGATAGCCTGTGGCTTGCCACCACTGGTCTGCACTCTAGAAACTACAATTCTAACAGGAAGCCCATCGAGTGGGCAAATTTAGGAAAAATAAACTAGCAGAATCATTTGAGAAGTAGGTCAAAACAGCAGCTTTTCCAGAATACTTTCAGTGATGGGCATCAAACTGAGACAGGCAAAGTCCCAGGAGCAAAGAGCAAAGCTATGATACTGTAGCAAGGATGTGGCAAATGCTGACTATCCTATTGGACAATTTCCCTTGCTTCCATTTGGATAGTCTATTGCAGGGCCCCCCGAACGTTTTAAAAATGGGGCCAGTTCACTGTCCCTCAGACTATTGGGGGGCCGGACTATAGTTTGCAAAAACTATGGATGAACTCCTATGCACACTGCACATATCTTAATTTTAGTGCAAATAAACAGGAAAAACAATATAATATTTAAAAGAAAGAACAATTTTAATCAACATAAACTTATAAGTATTTCAATGCAAAGTATGGGTCTGCTTTTGGCTAATGAGATGGCCAATGTCAGGTTCCATATTTGCTCTTCTCTTCCGTATTCAGAGCCAACACATGCATGCAACAGGGGGAAGAGCCGGCATGTGCACAATTCACACTAGCAAAACCAGCACAGCAGGAGGAGCTAGCCAGAGCTAGCAGAGAGAGCCAGTGTACACGCAGTTGGAGGCAGCTGTCACAATTTTGTGCATGCTCCGGCTCTCTCCTAATCTCAAAAACTGAAAGAGTTTCTGAGTACCTTTCAGACATTTTTGGATATGGTCTTCTGAGAACCAGCCTGAAAGTGCTGAGGAGGGCTGGGTAAATGACCTAGGCAGCCCGTATCTGGTCCATGGGCCATAGTTGGAGGACCCCTGTTCTAACCCTAACCCTACCCTGGTGCAGCACCCTAACCCTAATATATGGGTACACTACCACTGAAGACAGGGCGATTTTGAAAAAGCCTTCCTTCAGCTACTTTTTCTGTACAACTCATCATTTCCGCCTATTCTAAAAACATTCCAAGAATCAAAATCTTACCAGAGAACATCGTTTTTGCAAAGCTAACCCAGTGTACCACCCTAACATGAATATATGGGTAAAATACCACTGCAGATAAGGCAATTTGGAAAAAGCTGTCCTTGAGTAGATTTTCCTGCACAACTCATCATTTCTACCAATTCTAAACACATGTCAAGCAGCAAAATCTTGTCAGGCACCTGGTTTTTTTTAACCCTGATCCTACCCTGGTGCAGCATCCAAACCCTAACATATGGGTAAAATGCCATTGAACATAGGTCGATTTTGAAAAAGTCTTTCTTTGGCATCTTTTCCTGCGCAGTTCCTTCTTTTGGCCCATTCTAAGCGCATTCCAGTCATCAAAGTCTTACTGGGAAACCTTGTTTTCCCAACCCTAACCCTACCCTGGAGCACCAACCTAACCCTAATACATTGGTATGTTGGATCACAAACTTAATCCATTCCACGACTCTGGTTGTGATCCAAATTGGTTGTGACCCAAGTCAATTTTCCCCATAAGATTCAATGTAAATAAGGTTAATCCATTCTGGCCCTTCTGAATGTGGTTGTGAGCCAATTTTTGGTCGCGAGCCCAGTCAAATTTCCCCATAAGGATGGGGAATGTAAATAAAATGTAAATAAAAAAATCCTTCCTTGAGCACATTTTCCCGCACAACTCATCACTTCTGCCCATTCTAAAAACATTCCAAACAAGAAAATCTTACCAGGACACCTCGTTTTCCTGAACCTAACCCTACCCCAGTGAACCTCAAAAATGCTAATATATGGGAAAATACCATTGAATATAGGGCGATTTTGAAAACGCCTTCCCTGGGTTCATTTCTTGCACAACTCATCATTTCTGCCCATTTGAAACAAGGTCCAAGCTGCAAAATCTTACCAGGACACCTTGTTTTCCCAACCCTAACCCTACCCTGGAGCATCAACCTAACCCTAATATAAGGGTAAAATGCCATTGAACATAGGGCCATTTTGAAAAAGCTTAGCCTGGGTTCATTTCCAGCACATCTCATCATTTCTGGTCATTCTAAAAAAATTCCAAGCATCAAAATCTTACCTGGACACCTCGTTTTCCTCACCCTAACCCTACCCTGGTGCACCTCCGTAACCCTAATAATATGGGTAAAATACCACTGAAGATAGGGCTATTTTGAAAAAGCCTTCCCAGAGTTCCTTTCCTGGACAACCCATCATTTCTGCCAGTTCTAAACACATTCCTGTTACCCTAAGCCTACGCTGGTGCACCAGTCTAATATAAGGATAAAATAGCACAAGAGATAGGGCAATTTTGAAAAATCCATCCTTCAGCAACTTTTTCTGCACAACTCATCATTTCTGCCCATTTTAAACACATTCCAAGCAGCAAAATCTTACATGGACACCTGGATTTTCTAACCCTAAGCCCACTCTGGTGCAGCACCCTAACCCTAATATATGTGTAAAACTCCACTGAAGACAGGGCAATTTTGAAAAAGCTGTCCTTCGGCACCATTTCCTGAACAACTCATTCTTTCTGCCCATTCTAAGTGCATTCCAGTCATCAAAATCTTACCAGAACAACTCATTTTCCTAACCCTAACCCTACCCTGATGCACCTTCCTAACCCTAATATATGGGCAACATACCATTGAAAATAGGGCAATTTTGAAAAAGACTTCCCTGGGTTCCTTTCCTGCACAACTCATCATTTCTGCCCATTCTAAACACATTCCAAGCAGCAGAATCTTACAAGGACACCTCGTTTTCGTAACCCTAACCCTACCCTGGTGCACCACCCTAACGCTAATATATGGGTAAAATACTATTGAACATAGGGCGATTATGAAAAAGCCTTCCTTTGGCTCCTTTTCCTGCACAAGTCATTATTTTTGCCCATTCTAACCACAGTCCAGGGGACTGCAGGTGGTGCAGTGGTTTAAACTGCTGTGCTGCTGTGCTGGTTGATCGGAAGGTTACCAGTTCGAATCTGCACAACGGGGTGAGTTCCCATTGCTCCATCCCAGCTCCTGCCAACCTTGCAGTTCGAAAGCATGCAAATGCAAGTAGATAAAAAGGTACCACCTTGGTGGGAAGGTAACAGCATTCCATGACTCCGGTTTAGTCATGCCGGCCACATGACCAGGGAGACTGCCTGTGGACAAACAATGGCTCCCTCGGCTAGGAAACGGAGATGAGCACCGCCCCCTAGAGTCAGGCACGACTGGGCTTAACGTCAAGGGGAAATCTTTACCTTTTAACCACAGTCCAAGCATCAAACTCTTAGCAGGACACATCGTTTTCCTAACCCTAACCCTACCATTGTGCACCACTGTAACACTAACATATGGGTAAAATACCACAGACGATAGGGAGATTTTGGAAATGCCTTCCTTGAGCAACTTTTCCTGCACTACTCATCATTTCAGCCCTTTCAAAACACATTCCAAGCATCAAAATCTTAGCAGGATACCTTTTTTTTGCTCTCTGTAATGGGCAGCACTCCTTGCCCTGTGTTGTGACATCAGGATGTCATACATTCCGTTCCCCACCAGCAGCAGCCACTAATATGGAGCAGGGGGGAGGAGCCATATGAGAACTGTATTCGTGTCGTTTTTACTGCACGTTATGCAAGGGGGAGAGTGTAAAGGAATTCAGATTTTGGGGGTAGCCCTTTGTTTATCTTAGTATCTACTTGACAGCTTTTGAAAATGTTGCCTTCATGATTTGATTTGAGATAGGGGATAAATTTCCATCCATGGAATATTAACTCCTGCCTTATCCATCGCTGTTTTCATGTATAGAAGTGTCTGGAGCTCCATTAAACCCATTGCTGGAATGCATTTCACTCTCTTGCTTCCAAAAAAAATTTTTTTTTGTAATTAAGTCACTTTTCCAGTTTAATTAGAAAAAGTTTTCTGTCGCCTTAGGGAGGTGCGAAATACACAGAAACTGAGGCAGTTTCAACCACGGTTTGCAATATACACCAATGAGACATGGAAGAACTCCCCTGGCCGAGGTGATGCAGGGGAAATAAGTGAATGGCGGAAGCTGAATTACACTGGTACAAATTATTTACCCATCTAGCCACATATTGTCTACCCTGACAGGCAGCAAGTTTCCAGGATTTCCAGAAGTGGTCTTTCCCATCACATGCTCCCTGAGCTCCTTAAATCTGGAGATTGAACTTGTGGTCTTCTCTATGGAAAGCCACTACACAAAGTCCCATTGTGCTATGGTTCCACCCCAGCTGAAGCATGTGAAAGAGCTACTTTAGTTCCAAACCCAGTAGATGATCTGTTTGTCTCAGTATCAGTTATTTGCAGCAGGTCATTGATTTAGTTCCCTAGGGATACTGGCAGAAGTATTCTTCTTAGCAAAAACCCTTTAACTAGTGCATGGGTCCTCAAACTATGGCCCGCGGGCCGGATACAGCCCGCCATGATCATTTCCCTGGCCCAGAAAATGATCTCTGAATGAGTTCAAAAGCTCCGAGCTTGCACAGGCCTTCTATGATACTCTTTCAGTTTTGGAGACTAGCAGAATGCCGGCACAAACACCAATTTGTAACAGCTCCCTTCTTCTGCGTGTGCGCCAGCTCTTTTCCCATTGCATACATGCGTAGGCTCTGAATACACAGTGGGAAATGCAGAAGAGAGAAGGGCGGTGGGAAAAGAGAGACAAAGACACTAAAAAAGATAGAAGGTAAGGAAAATATAACTTTTAAAATCTATTTTTAACTATGTGAGCCATGTCCGCCGCAGCCTTAGCATGGGTA
The DNA here is from genome assembly GCF_004798865.1 of Varanus komodoensis. Lineage (NCBI taxonomy): Eukaryota > Metazoa > Chordata > Lepidosauria > Squamata > Varanidae > Varanus > Varanus komodoensis. Next base: position 2,938,331 of record NW_025336480.1, read on the forward strand.
ATAAGCAGGAAGAGCTTGAAGCTCTCCTGGAAATAGGAAGGTATGACCTGGTGGGGATCACAGAAACTTGGTGGGATGAAAGACAAGACTTGAATGTAAACACAGAGGGGTATCACCTTTTTAGAAAGGACAGGAAGGGAAAGAGGGGTGGGAGTGTAGCTTTATATGTCAGGGCAGGGATAGGATGCAGTGAGAGAATGCAGCACAAATGGGGATTCGATAGAAGCAGTCTGGGTGAAAGTTAGGGGTTTTGACAGGGAAAGGGACCTGACAGTGGGGGTATGTTATCACCCTCCAGGTCAACTTGAGACTCTAGATGATGTCCTGACAGACCAGATTCTAAGGATATCTCGTGGGAGGGACACAGTAATTATGGGAGATTTCAATCACCCAGATATTAGTTGGGAGATTCACTCAGCAGTGACAGTCAGGTCACGTAGCTTCCTAGAAGCTATAGAGGGAGGGTTTTTCACACAGAGGGTCGGAGAGGCAACGAGTGTGGGGGGGGGGGGGGCATCCTTGACTAGGTCTTGACCAACAGGGAGGAGTTGATAGATGAAGTACAGATTAGGGGAGCTCTGGATGCAGGTGATCACTCCATCCTTTGCTTTGAGATCAGGGGAATGGGGAAGTGCAGCAGGTCGAGCACTGGAACCTGTGACTTCAAGAGGGCCAACTTTGGCCAGCTGAAGGCCAGGCTGGGGAGTGTCTCCTGGGATAGGTTACGGGAAGGCAAGTGAGTTGAGGAGGGGTAGATGGCACTCAAAAGGGAGGTTTTGGAGGCACAAGCCTTGAGGATACCTCTAGTTAGTAAAGTGGGGAGGCGGAGGAGAGCACCGCCATGGATGCAAAAGGAGGTGGTTAGAGGAATTAGACACAAGAGAAACCTCCGTAGGAAATGGGTACTGGGGCAAATAGACAAAAGGGTATACCGGGAGGAGGAGGCCCATTGCAGAAGGATTCTTCGCAAGGCTAAGGCTGATTACGAGCTGAGACTTGCCAAGAATATCAAGAGCAACAAAAAGGGCTTCTATCAGCATGTAAATAGGAAGAGGAAGGGGGGACAAGTAGTGGGACTGCTAAATAAGGAGGAAGGAGATCCAGTGACTGATACAAGGGAACAGACACAGATGCTAAATGACTATTTTGCCTCTGTGTTCTCCCCAAAGCAGGATGGGGGAGATCCGCATTGGAGATTAGATAAGGCCAGGGACTTAGGGGCACAGATTAGAGTCACCCCCCTAGAAATCAAGGAGCTCCTCAGGGCATTGGACATTACAACGGCACCAGGCTACATCCGAGAGTTCTTAGAGAGTTGACAGGGGTTCTCTCACGCCCGTTGGCCTCCATTTTTGAGGCCTCGTGGAGAATGGGTGAAGTTCCAGAGGACTGGAGGGCGGCGTCAGTGATCCCAGTTTTCAAAAAGGGTAGTAGAAGGGACACGAGGAACTACAGACCAGTTAGCCTTACGTCCATTGTAGGAAAAACAATGGAAAGGCTCATAATACAGAGAGATCTAGTGATGCTAGCAGCCACACAACACGGTTTCCACAAAAACTTGTCCTGCCAGACAAACCTTGTGGAATTCTACGACAAAGTTTTGAGGTAGCTAGATGGAGGGGATGAAGTGGATGTGGTTTACCTGGATTTCAGCAAGGCCTTTGACAAAGTGCCCCATGATAACCTGGCTGAGAAACTGAGGAGTTTTGGGATAGACCAAAGCATTGTCCAATGGATTAGGGCATGGTTGACTGACCGAAAGCAGAAGGTAACCATTAGTGGGGAATCATTGGGATGGCTGCCAGTGAAAAGCAGGGACCCCCAGGGCTCTGTCCTGGGGCAAATCCTTTTTAATCTTTTCATCAATGACATGGAAGAAGGGGTGAACAGTCTGATGATCAAATTCGCAGATGATACAAAAACTGGGGCACTGGCCACAACTGAGGAGAAGGTACTCCAGATCCAAAAGGTCTTGCACTTGGGGCATAGGAATAGCTGTCATAAGTACAGGTTAGGTGACAAGTGGCTGGAGAGCAGCACTTGTGAGAGGGACCTTAGGGTGCTGGTTGACTGCAGGCTGAACATGAGTCAGCAGTGTGATGCAGTGGTCAAGAGGGTGAACGCCACCCTTGGGTACATAGTCAGAAGTGTAGCTTCCAGATTGAGAGAGGTATTACTACCACTCTATACGACTCTGGTGCGCCCACAAGTGGAGTACTGTGTTCAGTTTTGGGACCCTCATTATAGGAAGGATATAGCCAGGTTACAGTCAGTGCAGCGTAGGGCCAGAAGGCTGGTGGCTGGTTTGCAGGGGATGCCGTATGAGGTGAGACTGAGGGAACTGGGTCTCTTCAGCCTAGAGAAGAGAAGACTCAGAGGGGATATGTTGGCGACATATGTGAGGGAATATCACACGGAGATGGGCAGAGACCTGTTCTCCCCTGCAGAGGAAGGCAGGACTCGCTCCAACGGAGCAAAGCTCAGGGTACCAAGGTTCCATTTAGATGCCAGGAAGCACTTCCTGGCAGTTAGGACCCCAAGGGTGTGGAATGGGCTTCCACGAGGGGTCGTTGAAGCCTCATTGGTGAGGGTGTTCAAAGATAGGCTAGACATGCACATGGTGGGCATGTCGTGAGTGGAGCCGGCTGGAGCTGGGGGTCAGACTAGATGGACCTGGGTACCCCTTCTGACTCGCTCTGTTTCTCTGGGAAAGCTGCAGCTGCTGTCGACTGCGTCCCATGCTTCTTCCCCATGCGGCGGAGAGAGGCAGGAGGTGCCCAGCTCAGCAAGCCGCAACCCCGTCCCTTGCCTCCCCTCACCTCGGCAAGCAGCCATTCCCTCCATCCTCACGGCCATCTCCCGGCTGTGAGAGCCGCCCTGTGCTCGCATCTCTGGCCTCCCACTCCTGCTCCGCCTCCTGTTGCCAGCTAAGCACCTGTAAGGGGACTTTCCTCCAGCTTGGAAGAGAGGCGAGGGGGAGGAGCTAGGAAGGCCTCGACCGAGGCAAACGCACCCTCATAACTTCCCCTTGTGTAGCGCTCTCCCTTTCAGTGGGCAGCACAGCATCATCTTGGGCTTCTGCTGCACTGCAGTCTGAGCAAATTGAGCATTTTTAAATTTTAATTATTTATTTTAAAATTTAATTAATTTTAATTAATTTTTAAAATTTTAATGATTTTTAAAATTAATTTTAAGGTTAATTTTTTTTAGATGTGCAGTGTCCATTGGAATTCGTTAATTCCAAGCCATACTTTTTCCAAGCCATACTCCGGACCCCCACCAGTGAACTGGTCCCCTGTTTGAAAAGTTTGAGGACCATGGGTTAGAAAAACGAGGTGTCCTCGTAAGACTTGGATGACTGGAATGTGTTTAGAATGGGCAAAAATGAAGCTGTGCACGAAAATGTGCTCAAGGAAGGCTTTTCCAAAATCGCCCTATTTTCAATAGTATTTTACCCATATATTAGGATTAGGGTGGTGCACCATGGTAGGGTTATGTTTAGAAAATTCAGGTTTCCTGGTAAGATTTTGATGCTTGGAATGTGTTTAGAATAGGTAGAAATGATGAGTTGTGCAGGAAAGAAACCCAGGGAAGTCTTTTTCAAAATTGCCCTATTTTCAATGGTATGTTGCCCAGATATAAGAGTTGGGGTGGTGCACCAGGGTAGGGTTAGGGTTAGGAAAACGAGGTTTCCTGCTAAGGTTTTGATCACTGGAATGCGTATAGAATGGGCAAAAATGATGAGCTGTGCAGAAAAAGGTCCTCAACACAGGGTTTTTCAAAATCGCCCTATTTATTTATTCATTTATTTTCCGATTTATATCCTGCCCTTTTCCTACAAAGGGCTCAAGGCAGCTTACATCTCCTCCTCCATCTTATCCCCACAACAACAACCCTGTGAGGTAGGTTGGGCTGAGAGTCTGTGACTGGCCCAAAGTCACCCAGTTGGCTCCACGGCTGAGCGGGGACTAGAACCCAGATCGTCTGAGTCCCAGTCCCATGCTCTTAACCACTACGCCACACTGGATCTCATTTTCAATGGAACCCTACACATATGGTAGGGTTTAGGTGGTGCACCAGATTAGGTTTAGGGTTAGAAAAACGATGTGTCCTGGTAAGAGTTTGATGATTGGAATGTGCTTAGAATGGGCAAAATGTTGAGTTGTGCAGGAAAAGGGGCTCAAGGACAGCTTTTTCAAAATTGCCCTGTCTTCATTGGTATTTTACCCATATATTAGGGTTAGGGAGGTACACCAGGGTAGGGTTAGGGTTAGAAAAATGAGTTGTCCTGGTTTGATTTTGATGCTTGGAATGTGTTTAGAATCGGCAGAAATCATGAACTGTGCAGAAAAAAGTACTCAAAGACGGTATTTCCAAAATCGCTGTATCTTCAATGGTATTTTAGGCTTATGTTAGGCTCTGGGTGGTGCACCAGGCTAGGCTTTGGGTTAGAAAAACCAGATGTCCTGGTAAGATTTTGCTGGTTGGAATGTGTTTAGAATAGGTAAGAATGAGGAGCCATGCACAAAAAGGTACTCAAGGAAAGCTTTTTCAAAATCACTGAACTTTCAATGGTATGTTACCCAAATATTAGGGTTAGGGAGGTGCACTATGTTAGGGTTAGGGTTTGGAAGACAAGGTGTCCTAGTAAGATTGCAACTAGCACACGAAGATGGACCAGGTGACAGCATATAAGAAGCATGAATGTGAAACAGCAATTTATCATGGAACTCAGACAGTGGAAGGAAAATTAAGATACTAACCATGGCATCCTACATATATCTACTCAGAAGTAAGTCTCACTGAGTATGGGGCATAGGAGTTCAGCCTATATGAATAATTCTGCATATTTTATAATCTGCATAATTCTAATAATAAATAGGTAAACATGGCTGGAATTAAGCCTCATGGAATACATTTGGACGAAGGTTTCAATTGTCTAGACCAGTGATGGCAAACCTTTTAGAGACCGAGTGCCCAAACTGCAACTCAGAACCCATTTATTTATCGCAAAGTGCCAACTCTACAATAAAACCTGAATTTGCTGACCACCAGCACAAGGGGGCAACGTTCCACTGACCACCAGCTTTTGACTGGCCCTGAAAAAGGCATCTGAGTATATTTGCTACCTGAGTGTATTTCCTACCTTTCCTACTGTCTGCTAAAATCACATTCCAAGCAAATTCCTGGCAGCTCACTGACCGGCCATGCAAAAGCTCTGCGAGTCACAGCTAATGAGTGATGTCCTTGCCTGGCACCCTTAATCTTTCCAAATATGCGCATGGCTACTGGGGTGATCACATGCCGACAGAGAGGGCTCTGCGTGCCCCTTTGGGCACGTGTGCCATAGGTTCACCATCACTGGTCTAGACATACCTACTTGGAAGTACGTTGCACATAACTTTTATTTCAGGGTACTACCATCGTGGGACTTTTTAGTGAAGGATGGTATATCAAAGCTTTAAATAAATAAATGATAAATAACATAACTCAGGGGAACATGTTTGGGTAAACAGAAATAGGAGTGGACTGTACCACTTAAATTTGATCCAAGCTTCCTCAGTTGATTACATGAAATGGGCAGGGGTCATTTTAGAATGGTACATTAAAAGGTTCCCTGTATGCTTATGTCTACTACATACAGTGGATACTCTCATGTTTGAAGAAGGACACATGTCTGCACAGTTACTCTAACTATGAGAGCTAGACAACTAATGCAGGCTCCAGCCCATTCTGCAAGTTTACCAAACATTTCCATGTCTCCTTTTTTTCCTTTAAAAGTCATGGTCTTCCCACAAGGGTTTCAGCAAAACCTTTTCCCCACAGTAAAATATCTCCATAGGACTTTGTGGTCCTTTATAAAATGAGGCTGAATAATAATCCCATATGCAAAAAGGGCAACACTTCCATTTCTCCTTTAGAACAGACTGTTAGGTAGACTTAGCACTGGATAAAGAAGGGGCTGCTCTAGACTCACTGAAAGAGATCTGGTTGAAAAATCAGAGGTTAGTGCATACTGAAGCCCACAGCTGCAGGATATTACTTCAGCTCCCAGTGAGACATTCATTGTATTCAATGTGGAACACAAATCTGGCATTGTTAATAAGTCAACTATTTAAAGATGTTATACTTGCAAAGAAACTTCTGGAGACAACCTGGAAATCCTAAGCGACCCTGGAACATCCTTATTTAAAGAAGTGTTTGGCTGCCCCTTCAAATCAAATGAAAGCTACATTCTCAGACAGCTGAGGCTTACACAGTTCTGAACACTAACCATAGGAAATATATGGCAAAAGTAGTAAGGAAGCAGACAGGTGAAGGAAAAGTCGTAGCTATCCATAGTTTCTGTAATTCTTTTAAATGTAGATGTTGTAGCCACTCTTGGATATTAGTTCTTGCACAAACCTTCAATTGTTATCCTGTGCTGCTGCTGCTGACTGTATACTGACAGTCCTGCATAAAAATTTTGCTTAGGGATGTTTTGTTTTTGATTAACTGTTCACTCAAGATTCTGAAATATTACCAAATGCAAATAAATACAAATCATCATCCCAGCAGTCCTTCTCTCCATTCACAAGCCCCTCCAGAGGTCTAAACCCATAACTGGAACCAGAAGGACCTATCTGTGCAAGCATTATCAGAAGCATAGACCTAGCAGCCTCTGAGGTATAGCAAAAATGCACCACATGCTTATCCCATCCTCCTGCTATCACCTCCAAACAAGCATACCAAAATAGAGATGGGGTGGGCAGACGGAGAGAGAAGCGCTTCTTTGCACAGTGGGTTCACTTTGTGAAAAGCATGTGCTTACAGCCTTTCCAAAGGGACACTTTCCAGATTGGCCTTTCGGCTTGTTGACGTGATCATGACAAATGTGTTACATCCTTACAAGCTTTTGATTTCGAATAATGAAAAAAGCAGGAACTCAGCAAGAGCCAACTGTGCATGTGATCTTCCTATAGTCAGTGACCTTCTTCAACCCAGGTAATTGGTGTCCTACTTAGCTTAATCCCTGGATATCCTGGGCTATGACCTAAAAGATCTGCCTGCGATGTGCATGGTGCTATAATTAAACCACAGATTTTTCCAAAGAGCTTTGTAGACCTTGGGCTATATTTCCCCTCTAGTTTGTTGGCTAATTAGTGATTCCCATTGCAAAGATTAAACAGCATTAGATGGCACATGGATAGGAAAATGTCTGGTTAACAATTTCAGAGAGCTTAAGTAAAGGAAAAATATATAGATAGTATTTAAGCACAATTCAGTGATAGCGGTATTTAAAGAAAGCTAACCTCTTTTGCATGATCGTCATGGTCCACTGTGGCTTATTTAAAACTCAACAAGTCGTGGTCTGTTCTAGGGTTATATGAATGATGCTCAGTGCCTTTTTAGTAAGAAAAAAGGTGCAGGAACTCATGAAATTATTTATCTTTCACACATAGTCAATCACTGTACACACACCCATACACGTCAGTTGTGTAATGAAACATAATGGTCGCCGCCCGCAGTAAGCACTCAGTGCGCGACCAGATGACCAATCACAAGCTGAGCAGCACCAAAAGCCGAGCAACACCATCACAACCAGCGCGGACGAAGAATGCATGCATTGGACTCGCCCACAAGCAGCCCGCAGGCACTGTTTTGATGATTTTGCTGCCGACCTAATACACTCAACAGGGCAATTGAAATCCATGTGGACCAAACATCAGATTTTCAAAAGTTACTTTTCAAACTTGGGTAATCTGTCGAAAAAAGGTGCCGGAATGCTGTTCCGGTGTGTTTTATGACAAAAAAAGCACTGATGATGCTTAATCCTCAAACAATCCCTACAACCCTTCTACCAGTTCCTCAAAATGGTCACGTGCACCCACTGAAACCTTCTGTGCCATAAATAATCTTGTGAACTTGCATGGCTACGAAGAACTGTCTGACATTTAGACACAGGTCCCTTTCCTATAAACACTCAAAAGCAAGCAAAGATCGCAGCATTTTACACATGTCCATATTTAGAAGGGGTGATTGTTTCCGCATTTCACTGCCATTTGTTCCTCATAAATTGTTGTTTTCATTTATGACTGTAATTTTCATTCTTGGAGATATTAACAGCCGAGGGAGGTGCTCTGGTGTAGAAAAAGATGCTCCCAGACATAGCCTGGTTGCAAGGAATGCTGGGATACGTATGACACAAAATGTCTGCCATGATTCCAATGTGTCTTCATAGCCATGATTCCTATTCTAGAATTTACATGATTCCAACTAACTCCTGCTTACCAAGTAAGAAAAAAAAACTGTACTGAAAGCATTTGGGCTATCATCTCAACCTCCCCTCTTTTTCCATATCCATTCTAATTAAACAAATTACTAAAATCTCAGCAGAGGTAGCGGACTCCTCTTTCTGCTCAAACAGGACAAGGCAATGCATTCTGGACTGGCAGAGAATGTCGCCATCCCATGCAGGGTCTATGCTTCGCAGGGTGACCATCTGCGCTGTCCAGAAAAAGCAATAGCTTCCTTGACCAGGCAGAGACGTCCCAGAGTAGAAAAAGAAGTAGGCAGAGACATCCCAGAGTAGAAAAATTTATTCCAGGGGAACAGACTGTACCTATTTTGTAAGCACTGAAAAGACAGTATGTATTGCAGCCAAGGCACGCATCCTCCCTTGGATTATTGTCACATTTCCTCTGAAGAGAGGATAAAATATTGATCTGCATCTCTGACTTCATATCTTGGCTCCATCTTGCTATAACTGTTGCTTCTCATCTTTGGAATAGCTAATCATTCTGAATAGGTCAAATGCAGCTACGACCTAATTCTAGCACCAATGGGGCATGTCAGGCGCCACTTACAATTTTTGTTTAAGGCTGAGGTAGGATGCTAACCCAAAAAGAAGGTAGCCTCCACACCAGATAATAGGATATATGGCTCTTCCCTTCCTGTTAAACAATTTGCTTGCCTACCAGAGTGTCAATTCAGAAACTGATGCAGTAATGCCAAATTTTGGGTCTTTGGTGCCTTTACTGTGGTCTTTTTGCCATCAGGTAAGCTGCTTGTTTGCTTTTAAATATGTGTTCTTGCCCTTTAAGATTCTTCTCTGCTGCTTGCTTTTACTCTGACTTTATTTTGTTTTAAACTTCTAAAGGTTTTATATTATGTTTTATCATGCTGAATTTCAGAGTTTAATTTTTGTGCACAACCCAAATTAAAATCATCATCATCATCATCATCCACGTCTGGTTTAATATTGCAAATAAAGTAAAATATCACCTGTGTGTATCTGTGAGGATAGCAGGATCTGCACATAACTTTGGCCACGCCAGAGCAGTCCACTTAGGTGTCTTACTAGCAGATGACTCCTAGGATGCCTCTCATCAGAACAGGTGCAACTTGCACCCATTCATCATTTAATGTATATGTTATTAAAGGATTGATAGTACATTAGCACAAACAACTTTCTAATCAAGAATCCTTTGTGATACAAATGGGAAATCATGACATACTTCTGATTAATTAATGCTTAGAGTTTCCCATAATGCATAACTTTCTAATTTCCTCAAGATGGAGGGGGGCATAGCTCACTGATGGAGCACGTGCTCTGCTTGCAGAAATTCTCAGGTGCAATCTCCAACATCACCAGGTAGGGATAGGAAAGAATCCTGCCTAAAACCATGGAGAGCCCCCGCCTGTCAGTGTTGACAATACTGGGCCAGATGGACCAACGGTCTGACCTAATATAAGGCAGCTTCTCATGTTCCCGAAATGTAACCATTAAATCCCATAAATTGTTGAAACAAATTGCCTCCTTTAGAGGCTTGATAGGAAACAGACTGCATTCAAGTCAGTCAAGTAATTAGTTCTTATGTTAATTTTGTATTATTTTGACCTATAAACAACCCAAAGTGTCCAACTTTGCAAATCATGCAACAACGTACAAGTGGAACCAATCAGAAGTGATTATGCAAAGTGGAAGCAGCTTGCACAGTGCACAGAACCCAGGGTTACATTGATCAGGACTATGATCTTCAACAATACAGAGATAATGGATATGCTCACATATCTGACAACATTAACATTATTAAGTCTACTGATATAAATTGCATAATGTGATTTGAGAACATAAGATGCCCTACATAAATGATGCATATCACTAGCATATCTTTGACCAAACCTATAGCACTAGCAACAATTACAATCCACCAGAAACATGAAGCAAATCCATCTACCAGACCCGATTTCAAAGGCTTCATAGTCTGGTACTACTCCTTATAATTTTCAGTTGACTTACTAAGAAAAAAATATTGTTCACAGGTTTTGTAATACAGCACTCTGACCTAGTGTACACTGTAAGACAACCAATAATTTGCACAACCCATGGGTCTTTGTGCATGATCAGGAGACAGAAAGTGTGCTGCCTCCTGCATGCCAGCACTTCTACTTTTATTCAACAGCCTATAATTAGCTTGTTCATAGCTTGTTGGGCATGATGTGCAAAACTGGACTGTTGGGTTGATTGGGGCTATACAATCTAGTGGTTAATCCATAGCTTATTGTTAATTGCTGGTTGTTTAGGGCCGAATGGTTGTAAATTAATTAATTAAGTAGATTTGCTTGAAAACAACCAGTTAGCATCATGCTTTATATGGCCAGGGTTAATCCAGGTTTGCACATCATGCCAATGACCTCTGATCATGCAAACTGGAAGCTGTTTACGGAAAACAGAATCCGCTTGCATGCTGTAGGCAGCATGCCTGGTCTTGTTCATCCATCCCTGACAGCCCATGGCTTATTTAACCCTGGGGCTGTTGTTACTTGCAAGCCAGCTTTGACTGCTAACTAAACTGGTTATTTATTTATTTATTTAAACATTATATCTGATTAACTTTTTTCCTTTTAAAATTTGGGCTATATTTAGCCTCTTTTCCTTATATAATGAAACATACTATGTAAAATAAAGTGTGGGGGGAGGAAGAGTACAAATTTAGACTGCAGAAGTCATTCCTTGTGCTGTGGAATATATAACATGTGTATAGTAAATGGCTCACCTGACAGGCATGCTACCTGTTTGATCTCCCCCTGAACTCTGCTGGAGGGCAGGGCATGTTTGTAGCTGGCATGATGGATGTCCTCAATTGTGGGAATGGTTGGCTTGCATTATGATGTATTTGTTAAGTTACATCACAGTTGTTCCAATAATAGTTCTATATATAGCAGTCTCTGCTTATAACACTCTTCTAATCTGAAATTTATCACCTCTAGGCTGTTGCATCTTGTCACCTCATCCAGAACATCAGAGCACAAAACATCATTTACTGCCTAGTTTGCAACCCCAAGGCAGTTTTTAAAAGCTTTTCTGTTGCCTGGCTGAGGAAGAACTTTATGAAAATAAAACTTTACAAACTTCTGGGATCACAGCAACAGAAGCTTAACTTTACATCCCCCCACACCCATCGTCTTTAAAAAGCTTGTTTACATTCAACTGATTCATTTCTGTCCATTTCATTTTTCAGGAATTATACAATATTCTGAGGGCTAATCAAGATATTTGCTTATACAAGAGACTGGGGTGGGAGTCATGCCCTGCTTAGATATTTGCAACATCTTTGAAAATAAAGATAGTTGTACAATGAACAAATGTGTATATACAAATGTGTATTCAGAAGTGAAGATAGGAATAATTTGATAAGGAATCACAAAAAAAAATTGTTCTCATGTGCTAAAGGGATGCATAGCTCCTGCCACCTCATCATAGATGTATTTTTTGCTATGGCCATTGTACCAGGATTTTCTTGTGATCTCCGAGGGCACTGCCAGCCTCGTGGAATTTAAAGCATGCAAACAAATACCACATGACATGTTATTGATTGGAATGCTATGATGCTATATTCTCAGCTAGGGGTGCTGACTATTCCCACATTACGTCTCTTCCTCTACAAATATTTGGAACTCTTCTTGTTATCTTGTTAGGCTTAATCATTCACTCAGAATGATGCTTTCCCTTATTTTCATCCACTACCTTCCAAGATTTGTTTCTAGAATAGAAACATAAAAACAGAGCGAGTCAGAAGGGTACTCCAAGGCCACCTAGTCTGACCCCTGGCTCCAGCTGGCTCCACTCACGACATGCCTACTATGTGCATGTCTAGCCTATCCTTGAGCAGTTGCAGTTGATTTCAACCACCTCCCGTCAGGTAGAGAAATGCCTGCAGCAGAAATGGTACGTAAGCCATTTAAAATGTTAAAACTTAGAAATGTTTTAATAAATAATAGATAAATAAAATAAATAAAAACACTTGATTCCTAGGCAAAGTTCTATACAACTACCTCGCCTTCATAGTCATTAGCAGATGAGACTGCATATAAATGTTAATAGCTAAATAATTAAAAAAAACCCGGCAGCCTCTGAATCCCCTGAACTGCTTGGATCAGTCCAATGGTTCCAGTTGTGGGTCCACTAGTGGGGATCAGTACTAAACAAAGATCCACTTAGAATGTTTGTGCCAAAAGAAGATGGGAGGCCATCTTCACCAACTGTCTCTCCTGCAGCCCCTTGCCCCACCTCCCACCCTGTTTCAAAGGATACCCCAACCCTCTGGTGTTCATATTCCAGGGATTATAGGGGACCACACTGGGAGGAGTGAATTGACAATCATTTTATTTCACTTCATTTCATTTCTCTGTTTCATTTCTGTGCTACCCAAAGCCAAAGTTTTCTGGGTAGTTCACAACAATGCACAAAACAATAGAAGAGAGATACAATAAAACACTTCATAACAGTTTTCAATATACAACATTTAAGAATAAGAGCTAACAGCTGTTATAACAGCTAAAACTATTTCAATACAATGTAGAGTTGTTAAAACTGCTGGCACAAATGTCCCAATACATAATTAAATACTGTGGCATCCAGGGGCAGAAGTCTCCTGAAGACAGAAGGACCATTTCCGTTTGCAGGAGGATTATTCCTATTATGTCCAACACTACTGTCTGCAGTTATGTAGGTCTTTTGTAAGGCAAAAGCTAATGTGAGATTGGAAATTGAACTGGTAAAACTAGATTCTAAGAAAGGAATAGAAAGGATCTCTCCAGTAGATTATCCAAAGAAATATGTCAGCTTCACTTAAAATAAATCCCTTTCTCAGTGTTTTTCATGTATTTGTGGACATTCAGAAACAGTACTAGTCACCCCATGAGGCTCTGCTTGTAATAATGCGCAGGTCAATTTGGCCATTTCTGTCTCAGAAATGTTTTTCCAATATATACACATCTAGAGCTGAATACTCAATGGGGGTTTTCTACTCCTTAGTGCACTGAGATATCCATATTGTCCCCTGCTGCGTCTTTTGATGTAGTGTTTCCAAAATGATGGTGCGACATTGACTCAAGAATCTGAAGTAATCAGTTTCAGGGTTTGTGAAGCAACCATATCTAGCCTTCAAGCACTTTATACTCCTTGCTAGAAGACAAAATTATTAAATCATCCAGCTAAAAGAATACAATAGTTCAATTTCACATAAGAAAGAAAAGTGATATTCCAATAGCAGATGTAGGGAAGGGCAATGCTTAGGATATTACAACATAAGATTTGGATCTGCACCAATCTTGGCTAACTTATAAAGAAGAAACAATAATGGGTGTGCACAGGAGAAATTGACTGCAAGATATGGTACTGTCTGCTCCTTTCTTATTCAAGTATTTGTAAATATCAGCAGAAGTTACAAGAAAGAGCAGCTAGTGAGGACAAAAGTGTACACACAAAAGGAGAAAGTACAGTCTGGAAAATATATAGCCTTCCATGTAAAGGAGACATTATACAATCTGACAGCAAGAAGAACCTGGTAATACAGTTAGGAATAAACTTAACATCCTTAATGCGCAAGTCAACTGGAAAGAGCCAGCTGCTGTCAGATCATGCTGATTCAAGAGAACAGTCTGTATGGCTCTGATAAAATAAAACACATATGTAGGCAGGAGAGGCCGTCAGGACAGTGTAGCAGAGTTGACCCAGCAATTCCTGGCACTGCAATTCCTTAGCACCATGCAAACTTACACCGTTCAATATGCATATCACTCTGATCTCTACCGAGACTATACCCAAGGAATTCCTCGTCCAGAGTCAACTAGAACACCACAGTCTTGCTTGTGGCTTTTGCGATATAGCTCATGACTCACAAAGTTAGGAAGAAAATCAGACCCATCTTTAAGGCTGACCGTAAGTGACATCCCATTCAAACATAGCCTGCAGTATCAGTAGAAGGGCATCCACTGTAATAATTTTGTTTTCCTAAAGACTGCCTGCAAAACAGGCAAAACCAAACTCTAATACATAGGTTTCCACAAATTGCTCCCCATGCAAAGCTTCTTGGGGCACTGAAGAACTACCTCGGAATGGCTGTATAGAATCAGAAGGCTAAATGTGCCCCCAACGTCAATATTTCCCTACATGTGTAAAGCTAGTGTGTTAGTGAGAAAAATCATGTAAAAGGCTTCTTTCTCCCAATATGTTGACTTTGCAAGTGCTGCAAGATGAGGATCTTACCATATAGTTTTTGCAAAAGGTCTAGGGTTGAAATCCTATAATAAATTATCTGCAAGCAAGTCCCATTGAACAAAATGGAATAGACTTTTGAGCGGCCACAGACAGAATCGTAATGTCAGTCAGTTTTTGAAGTCAACTTTCCTCTGAATTTATTTTTTTAACCTACAGAAATAAGCAAGGCTGGACCAAGACATTTTGCTGCCTGAGACTAATAACAAAATGGTACCTCTCCTATTCCATGGACAAATGTCAACTAAATGGACATCTGAAGCTTTCCTCATATGAAGGCAGCAGGCTCATCCGGGACCACTAGGACAGCCTGTGTGGCATGCAGCCATCTCCTTTAACTCCTGGTCCCTACTTCCCAGCATAAACCAAATTAAAATAAACATATTTTAAAATGTAAAATACACATATTTTAAAATAAACATTGTTCCCCTATCAACCCCTTATCTCTTAAGTGCTATGTTTCAAAAAATGCAATGAATAGAGGAAGATTGTTGGGAGTGGAATAGATCTGCACAAAAAGCTAAGAGGTAGGAGCAAGCAGTAAATATGAAAGTGAACACTTTTAGGGAGAATAGTCCACAAGTCTTTGGATCTTTTGTGTATAGCATGAGTTTTCTCATATTATTCTTTCTCTGGAGGAAAAAACCTATAACAGCAGCAGGCCATAAAAAAGATCCAGTTTGGGAATATTTTAATCAAGTTCTTCTACCTACAGGTAAGGCAGGCATGCATGCAAATTATGTACAAAGCTATGATTTAAATCTAGCCTTATAGTGATTTAAATCAAATCCACCCTGACTAGTAGTGTATTTTAAGTCAGAGAATTTTAGAAAAAAATCTTTAATAAGACTAAAATGGAACAACTGCTCTTTAATGCCATATAGAATGCATAATAGGGAGCATAACACAAAAGACCCTACATCACTAAAGAGGCTTCAAATGTTAGACTGTTCGAGTCCATGTCTTTATGTTTCTGCCATTATGAGAGACTGAAGAAAGGATTAAAAGACTGCACCAAAAAGGCAGCTACATAAGCCCCCCCCCCCCCACCTACCAGGCAGCCTGGCAAATAGTTAAACAGAGAGAGGGAGTTAGGATTTTTATTTTCTGACAGCCACACTCCAGTTTCGCAGACTAGATGGACCTCCCTTGAGTTTTGGAATATTTCCTAGCAACTTGAGAATTTTAAATCCAGCTCATTACCCTTTAACTGTGGGAAGATCTTAACTAAAACCAATGAGATAAAGTATTCATTTGTAGTTCCATTCCTGAGAAAATGGAAATTCGTCTTTAAGTCAAATTTGTATGTAATTCGGATTACATGTAGTTGGCCCTCCACAACTGCAGGGGTTAGGGGCACAGGATCCCCAAGAAAGTGGATTTTGATGCTTGGAATGTGGTTAGAATGGGAAAAATGAATGAGTTGTGCAGGAAAATATGCTCAAGGTTGGCTTTCTTAAAATTGCCCTGTCTTTAAAGTTATTTTACCCATATATTAGTGTTAGGGTCGTGTTCCAGGGTAGGATAAGGGTTGGAAAAACAGGTGTCCTTTTAAGATTTTAATGCTTGGAATGTGTTTTGAAGGGGCAGAAATGATGAGTTGCGCAGGAAAGGAACCCAGGGAAGGCTTTTTCAAAATCGCCCTCCTTTCAATGGAACTTTATCCCTATATTAGGGTTAGGGGTATGTACCAGGGTAGGATTAACGTTAGAAAACCCAGGTTTCCTGGTAAGATTTTGATGCTTGGAATGTGTTTAGAAAGGGCAGAAGTGATGAGGTGTGCAGGAAAAGGGGCTCAAGGTTGGCTTTTTCAAAATCTCCCTATGATCAATGGTATTTTACACAGATATTAGGGTTAGGGTGCTGCACCAGGATAGGCCTGGGGTTAGGAAAACAAGGTGTCCTGGTAAGATTTTGATGATTGGCATGGGCTCATTATTGGCAGAAATGATGGGTTGTGCAGGAAAAGGGGCTCAAGGACGGCTTTTTCAAAATTGCCCTATCTTCAGTGGTATATTAGGGTTAGGGTTAGAAAAATGAGATGTCCTGGTAAGATTTTGCTGCTTGGAATGTGTTTAGAATGGGCAGAAATGATGAGTTGAGCAGGAGAAGAGGCTCAAGGACAGTTTTTTCAAAATCGCCCTATGTTCAGTGGTATATCCATATATTAGATTTAGCCTGGTGCACCAGGGTAGGATTCATGTTGGAAAAATGAGGATTCCTTGCAAGAATTTAATGCTTGGAATGTGTATAGAATGGGCAGAGATGAGGAGTTGCACAGGAAAGGAACCCAGGGAAGGCTTTTTCAAAATTGCCATATCTTAAATGATATTTTACTCATATATTAGGGTTGGGGAGGTGCACCAGGATAGGGTTAGGGTTAGAAAAATGAGGTGTCCTGGTAAGATTTTGATGCTTGGAAGGTGGATAGAATGGGCAAAATTAATGAGTTTTGCAGGAAAAGCCTTTTTCGGCTTTTTCAAAATCGCCCTATCTCCTGTGTAATTCTACCAATATATTTGGGTTAGGGCGGTACTCCAGGATATGGTTAGGGTTAGTAAAATGAGGTTTCCTGGTAAGATTTTGATGATTGGAATGTGTTTAGAATGGACAGATATGATGAGTTGCACAGGAAAATGTGTTCAAGGAAGGCTTTTTCAAAATTGAAAGTAACTAATTAGTACTGCTCAGAAAAGAGAATAGTCAGCACAACTGTTTCATGTTACTGGATATTTTTGTGTATGTGTATAAAAAATGCATGTATGTATTATTCGTGTTGTACAAGGTTTCTTTCACTAACTTATCCTGGGGTATACATCATCCAAACAGACTACTATTTCCAAAATACTATACTTCAAATTCTAACCTACCGGCTTTCTCTTTTAGCTTCTTCCTTCTTGGTGTTGTTCTTGCTCTTACATGCCGTCAAGTCATCTCCAATATATGTGACCCTATGAATGAATGCAGTCCAAAATGCCCTGTCCTGTCATCAGCCTTGCTTGGCTCTTGAAAACTCAAGGCAGTGGCTTCCTTCTTGGAATCAAGCCATCTTTTATTTGGTCTTTCTCTTCTTCTGCCTTCAACTTGCACTACCAACATTGTCTTCCCCAGTAGCTTCTTCCTTAGACTTTTTTTTTGAAAGAGATCGA
>NW_025336480.1:2956121-3096418 GCF_004798865.1 Varanus komodoensis
AGAAGGGCCTCTCCCGCCGATCTCAGGGGGCGACTGGGCAAATATGGTCATTATGTTAAAACAAGTATCACATTCCTACAATATAAATCTCAAATGGAAGACAATTTGTCTGCTTTATTTTTATTCTTGTTAGCCACCCTGAGCATCATTTTACGTGGAAAGGTAGGATATACACTTAGCTAGTACTCTGTATATCAGCCATGGGGAACCTTTTTCAGCCCAAAGGCTGCAATAAATCTGAGCAAGCTTATTGGGGTCCAAATTTGCTGTGCAAATCCTTGTGGAAATGCCATCTCAAGGCTCTCCCTGTGGCTCCCCATTAAGCTAGCTTCACACAGTCCTCATCTTTCCCAGTAGGCTAACCAAGAAAAGCAAGAGCCAGGCAAAGCCCTGCACTCTCAGCACCTCAAAGCAGTAGCTGTTCAGCAAGCCAGTTTCATTTGGGGACTACTGCTTCAAGGCAGTACCCAATAAGCTTGCATAGGCAGGCCTGGTGGACCAAATTTGGACTATGGATCAAAGGTTCCCCATCTTGTTCTGTACCATCATTTGTTGAGTCAACCAGAATAGGTTCAGCAGTACATGTTTGTGATGTATCATTTTTTAGATTTTATTTTTTCCTGCCTCACTTCCCTTACAAAGGTAAGGATATGCCCAACCATTTTCCACTTGGGCCCGAACTAGACATAATATATGCAACTTCCTATTAATAGGTGTGGGGCAATTTAATCACACCTGTAGTCAAGTTGTCTTTTTAACTCTTTCTTTCACCCTCCCTCCCTCCAAACATGCACAATTGCTTTGCCTCTTCAAAGCTTTCTGAGGATTAGCTGCAGGCTTTCAGAATGCCATTTTCTCAAGTCTATTTAATGGCCGCTAAAATCCAACTGTGGGAATGTGGGTCTTTTGAAACAGGCAGGACGGGATGTTTCACTTTTGGAAATACAGTCTTTATAGAAATATACCTGTATTTTCACAAGATAAAGACTAAATGCCACTTTGTGACAGGAGAAAAGGCGGAGGAAGTCATGGACTTTCCCTCCTGAAAGACCTTGGAAAACATTTTAAGAAACAAAGCTTCCCAGGGCTACTTTATATTCACATTCAATATCAGTTACAAACAGTGATGTAATGGTACCTTCTGAAGAGCAGGAGCTCATTCTGAGGCCCTACAGCCATGACCCCACCATGATTCCGTAGGCATTCTCCCAAAAGGCAGAGATTTATATAATGTGTTTCTATTATTTACATTCAAAGGAGCTAACATGCTGGGTAAAGACATGCTAATGCACATTTCTGCATATCCTACCAAAAAGTTTTAAAAAATCTGATTAGACATCTATAGAATCCTAGGAACTTAGAAAAAGGACCAATGTGGAATATGCAGGTTGAATTACTAGAAATCCAAGCCCATTTGATTCCACTGTCTATTCCTGACATCTCTAACTGGAAACCTGAACTTAGTTGCCCTTTGTGCCATTTTTCTTGGCAAAAAGGTGGGGTAAAATCAAATCAAATGAATGAATAAGAGCCTCTGGAACAGCAATTTTTTGTCAAAATGTACAGGCCGATCCCAGAGGCTCTAATCCCTCTAGAGCCAATGACTGGGTTCATATGGCATGCTAAACCATGGTGGATCGCAAGCTACAGTTCTTGTGTTGCCTGAACTCGACCACTTATGAGAAGTTCGGCTCCATTTGGCTTTTTTGTGACTCCATTTTGTGAGTGGTGGGTCTCATTCATTTTCAACCTCTCTTAAGTCAGTCTGGGACAGAAAGCTTTGGAACCCCTCTATGCTACAGCTCTGTGTTAATCTGTCACAATCAATCATCACTTGAAAGGCAGATCATATTATTCACTTGCCTTGGCAATCAAAAGTATATGGCATCATTGCTTTTGGTCTAAAAAAGAGTCTCAAGCCTGCACTCTCTGAATGCCCTCACCTCTGCTTACGGCACCTTTTCTCCAAATGTCAACGGGGAATGTAACTGACGTGCTTGACTTACAGAAGTGGTTCCCCACCCACTGCTAACAGTTTTTCATTGCTAATTAAGCACATGATGTGTCCTTTCAGAGAGGGAGGGAAGGAGGCAGAAGTTGGAGCAGTGTCCCTGTATTCAAGCTTACTCATGCTTACAGCAAGCAAAATATGATAAGCACTCTAGAAAGTGCATGTTCTTGAAAGGTTGCCCTACTGTTGAAGGCTGCCTTTGCAAAAGGATGGAAATCGATGCCAGACATTTCACATAAGCTACAGAAAGCATGTCCCCTGCCCAATGTACATTCTTAACATTCAATTCTAGTGACCTCATTTTGTATTTCAGGAGTGGAAATTAAATTATGTGACACCAGAAGTTAAAATCCATTCATAATATGAAGAGTAAAGTGTGTGCGTGTGATTTTTCCTGGGAAAAAATATTTCATAGGAGCAGTCGTGAACCAGTTGTGTGCTATGAAATGTTAGCGAAGCAGCTCAATGGCGTGGGAACACAGTGGTGACTATATTGAGTCCTACTTTTCAGAGGACAGTAAGACAGCCTTTATTGCATGGGTAGTCCGGGCTAAATCTGGTTTAAAGATTAAGAATTCCTAAAAGCGAGTGCAAGCTGGCTGCCCATCAGCAGGAACCCAGACTACTAGTTTTCTCCATTAGGATGGAATACAGTATACTTTGATTTCAATGACAGTAATGCTTTCTTAACAAACATCAATTAAAATTAACATATGCAAATTGTTGGCAGATCTATGCCATCTTTTTCTTTGATAATACATAAGTGGCCACCCTAGAAAGAGTTTTAAAATACAAAATAGCCTAAGTAGGCCTAAAACAAGCTAGGACTCATGCAGAGAATACATGCCAAGTGCATTTGGAACAGGAACAATTCCTGCAAAGTATGCCCCTTAATATCAGAGGGTGAAGACTTGGAGTTTAGGCCCAGCTATATGCCAGATAAAGTAAACTTCCCAGCATTAAAAAGGAAAACAAACTCCCCTGTGTCACCCAAAGAAGGAGGAAAGACGGACTATACACTGTTGAATACGTAGTTGGTGACCACTCCCAAATGGTTTCCACCTCCATGAGTGCAGTTCTGCATTATTGGTGAGGCCTCTGCTTCCATGTCTGCATCATCATCATCATCATCATCATCATCATCACTGCAGTCCTACTAATTTGTCTGTTTTGGATTTGGCAATATTTTTGCCTTGGGAATGCCATGGTTCACAGGACAGGTGTATTCACTCTGCTGTTCTAATCCATCTTTACTAGCCAAGATGAGTGCAGGATATAAATATACTGCACTATCTATCAACAGCCTCCAGGCGTATGTGCAGCAACAAACCAACACTTCTTTCTTCTTAGTAATTCACAGGACAAAATAAACTAGCAAATAGCAGAAGTGTCAATGCTTTGGCTAGCCTCAATAGGCTGCACTTTGCTATTTGTATTGGGTTGTTTATTTGTATGAGGATAGTATGACATTGCTTATCGTTATTCTATTTTGTGAGCTACTTTGAGCACATTCATGTTCAAAGTTGGGATATAAATTGAATAATAAATACGCAGATACTAACCCCAGTTCCTTACAAGCCAGGACCACAAGCCATGCTTTGCTCTTGAATTTATGAATCCTGCCACAGTTTCAAGCAACAGACCAAGGCTCCTGATAGCACACAAGACAGTTTCTGTTGTGTTTAGCAGCCAGAATAATAGTGAGGAGCAAAGTAGGATCAAATAGCCATCAGCAGGCAACTTGTTCTCTGGAATCCTATTACATCCAACATAGCCAAAGTGCCAGACAAGGACCAGAACAATCTGGGTCCAAATCCCAGGTCAGTCATGAAGTTTATGAAGTGGCATGGGGCCAGCTACACTCTCTAAGCCCTCTTCCTAATAAAAAGGGGGTGGAGGGAGAGAATATGCATGCCACACTCTCCTTGGAGGAAGGGTAGGGGGAAAATTGTAATAAGTCATGAGGACAGAACTGACTAACTTTGATAAACAGAGACAGAATAGTCTGGCTTTGTGTTATGGTTGGCAAGTTTGCAAAAAGATTTCACTTTCAACAAAGTAGGGAAAATATAATATAACCTTTCGTTACTGTTAGAATGACCTCAAGGATAAATGAGTACACAGATTCAGCTTGAACTTAGTCACTTCTAATATGCCCATTACTATAACATCTGTACTAATATAAGACATTGTTTTACATAGAAAAAGCTATACACCGAAGTACTCAAGAGACAATCAGTGTTTTGCAAATACCAATTAGGATATCTAACTTCAAAATTAAGGTGGGACTAATCCTCAGAATAAGTGTCTTCAAATGGCTATTTACCAAGTTAATTAAAATCGGCAGCAGTCACCTGTTCACAACACCTATAGCAATGGCAAAATCCATGCTTGCTTTTATCTGCTTACAGAGTTCAGCAACATGATCAGGTGTGTTACATAAGCATCTCTCTGTGAGAATTTTCATAATATAAAAGCAGGCTCTCTCTAGAGATGATTGGAAGACATGTTTAATTTTAAAAAATGGTGCAGAGTATTTTATGGCCTGGGACAATGAGGAGACAAGTACGGGAGCTTTAGCAGAAGAATGTTCCTTTTGAGACACATATGTATATATATTTAGCAAGTCCACTTTACAAATAAAGGAGCCAAAGGTTTAGCATGCTTATTATGGCGTTGGTCTGAATGTTTCAGGATTTCTTACAGCCCAGTCCATATGTTTGAGATGAGATTCGGAATCCCTTCTAGCTCTTGATTCTGAGGACCAGAACAAATATTACTTTAACTCTAGCAGCTACACTGCTTTTGATTTTTTCCTCTAGATTTTTCTGTTTTTTCCCCTAAGCATAAGGGCCTTACCCAGGTTTAACCCTATGGACCCATAGTAGGGAGATAAGGTTAAAGCCAGCCAACTACCACAATCAGGTCCCAGTCCAGATCAGGGGCCCTGCATCCACTCTAGAGTAAAAAATTTAAATTGTAGCTGCTAAAGTAAAGTCTATTTTCCCCCTAAGACTTCTATAAGTAATGCTATCAGAGGGTGGCTGGTGGCAGTACTGCTTAAGGGGTGACAAAGAACAGGCAAAGAACATTCTGGCAATGTTGGGAGACAGGGTCCCAAGAAGACGTAGAAGGGTGTAGATGATTCATACTCCCCCTCACCGCCACTACTAGACAAGGGGCAAGGGCAAGTTAGCACTGTTTGCCTAGCCAGAAGTTAGTCTGTGCTGGAACTTTATGTCTGAAATGAGGTGGAAGCTGTCTTTGTGCACTGCAGGAAATCAATAGAGCACTATAGGCCGCCCTAGGATATTGATGGGGAGCAGGAATCTATCACAGTGTTAATGCTGAGAACCCTCATCATATGCTTATGTATATGCAAACATATATATAAATAACCTTCTATTTTAGAAATTTGAACTGGGTTCAAACAACATAACCCTGCACTCAAGGGCTGCACACAGGTTGAGTGTGAGTTGTCACTGAACTGTGGGATGTGGTTGAAATGTGGATTATCATGTTATGTGAACCCAGTTGAGATATCAAAGCCTTGAAAGTGAGTTTCTGTGTTGTCTGAACCCAATCAGTCCAAATCTCCAGTGACCTCCTTCCTCTGAAACAGCCCTGGGTAAGTGCTGAAGCCCCTGAAACTTCTCACCACCTTAATGTGGAGTGGCAGGTACATAAGTAATAATAGATATCTCAGATAAGTCCTCTGGACTTTCAGACACTCAGAAAGTAAAGGCTGAACCCACATGAAAAAAAAATGACAAATATGGAAATAGATTCAAATGTAAAGTTCTACCATTTGTCTCTTTTCTCTTTTAATCTTTCCAGTTTTCTTTGCATAACTGAAAACCCAGAAGATTGGTGGGAAAGAGAGATCAACACAAAGAAAAGGTTTGCCTATACTATGAATCTACCAGAGTCAGTGCCATGCTACAGGTGATTTAATCAACCGCTCTACTGAAAACATCAGGGGAATCTAAGTAAATGCTGCCTGAAGATATAATTGCATGTGTCAAGTTGCATCAATTCAAATTGGGCAAATGTTGTAACCAATAAAATGTAAAAGTAAATGTGGAGAGAAATAACTGAATTAACCCCCAACACAACAATAATTGTTCTATGGTGGACAAACAGTCCTCTCTGTGCTTTTCTCCCCAGTTTCAAACAAGTCTGTACATACACACACAATAGATAAGCATGTACCAAGCAAGCCTATTTCCCCCTCTTTTCCCATTTAGGTTTCTTCGTACAGCTGAAAACTTCCCTTTGCAATTTTTCAGGCAGAAAGGCACAACTGTAATCCAGAGCAACAGAAACTTCAAAGTGCATCCCACTGGTAGGCAAATACCATTAGTGAGATTCCTGTCAATTGGAGTGTCTATCTTTAGTGCTTGTGTCTTGTGTCACATTCTGGAGATAGACAGCGATTCTGCCCATCTGTCCCCCTGTGTGAGCTCACACAGACCACCTGAGACTTGCTAAGATTTCTCAGGATTGTTTGGGAGGTCTCAACATCCATGCAAAGACTGCCATAGCCAGGCAGCTCAGGACTTCGTGACCCGCATGATAATGGTGGTGCTGAGGTGCAGCAGGGCACATTCCTGATTTCGTTTTCTCTACAGGGCAGGAGGAGGAGGATCTGAAAGTGCGGTATTTTAGAAGTAAATTAAATGGTCAAAATCAAATCACATTCTACTGAGGCTTAGACTTAGTAAATTAGCTTGGAGGCAATGAACGTGATCCAATGTCGGCATAACATGGCCATAACACACGTTTCCAGTAAGTAACCGAGCTGCCCTATTTTCCCCTGGTGTCCCAGCTTGTATATTTAAGTCCCACTGAGCCACCATTCTGGGAATCCACAGCTCTAAATACCATTGTCAGAGATCTCTACTTGATGTTGCTGTGCCCTTGCCAAGTGAGGCATGGCAGATGGGTAGAAGTGAAAGATTCTTTTCAGTACTGGCACCCCAGGTATGTAAAAACCTCCCCAAAAGCCTCCACTTGGCACCTACTCTGTTGACTTTCTGGCACCAAAGAACTTTTTATTTTCTCAAGTCTTTGAAACTTTATTGTAGGTTTTCAAGCTCTATTGATTTTTATTCTGTTTTCTCATCTGATATTGCTTTAATACATCATTTTATCCCATTGTATTTTTATAGCACCACTGCATATTTTTAATGTGCTGTTTTTATTTTGGAAGCTATTCAGACAACTTTTTGTTATTAGGGCAGACTATAAATAATCTTAATACATTATTACAAGAGAGTTCACCCATATAATTCTGTGGCTGCTTTTAAAACCATATGATCTGATATAAAGGAGGTTCAGCTCCTGCAAAGTAACACCAATGACATCTGCACTGCAGTAGCCATTTCTGCACACAAGCCTTAATCCATTTCCTTTGTCTTCATTTGACACTGGAGAATAGCTCAAGACTGACACCACTTCAGGCATGACAATCATTTTTTTCTGGCTTCAGTAGGTTTGTTCTGGGGTTTGCTTGTCCTCTCCTCCATAGCACCATAAGAGACAATTACTCATGTGGTGGAAGAATGCCGAAGCCAGCGTCTGGAAAGCAGTATCGATGCCTAGAATTCCTGAATCCAGTTCTCAAACTCGGAACACTGACAGAGTGGGCCCATCATGCAAATAAGGATCCAAGAACTAGTCAAAATATTTCCTGAATTTAACATGAGCCAAAATAATCTTAGGTGCACATTTATAAACAAGACACTTGCATCGATAAATTATACTGTCAGGTTTAAATGAGGCAGGCACAAGGAACCTTGAATATACATGTACACAAACCACAATGCATACTAGATAATATTTTATGCATCCTCTTAACATATATTCAAAGTATCAGATGGTTCTGGGGTAGCTCATAAATGAGTCTACTTGTATTTCATATGCCTCATGCATACATCCTGAATGTTGATTTAACTCCCTAACATAGAAAACAGAGCGAGTCAGAAGGAGTCTCCTGGGCCATCCGGTCTGACCTCCGGCACCAGCCGGCTCCGCTCACAACATGCCCACCATGTGCATGTCCAGCCTATCCTTGAACACCCGCACCGATGGGGCCTCAACGACCTCCCGTGGAAGCCCATTCCACACCCTCGGGGTCCTGACTGTCAGGAAGTGCTTCCTGGCATCCCAAAGAAACCTTGGCTCCCTGAGCTTTGCTCCGTTGGAGCGCGTCCTGCCTTCCTCTGCAGGGGAGAACAGGTCTCAACCCATCTCCATGTGACATCCCCTCACATACCTGTATGTCGCCAACAGATCCCCTCTGAGTCTCCTCTTCTCCAGGCAGAAGATGGAACAAATGACCAAAAGTAGATCAGACATACCAGTGTAAAATAAAGCATGATGTTGGAAATGAGAGAGATGGGCATCTGAGTACTGAAGTTAAAGAACCTATTGTATGAACGTAGGAGTCATGTGGCATCAATCCTGCCTTCTGTTCACACAGCGGCCAAGCGATTGCCCACTGGAACCTTAAGCTGGAACATGGCAGACCCTGCCACTCATGCCAATTTATTGATATGGTACGGTTTTGACAAATCATTATGCTCAAAGCAGCTCATAAAAACAAATAAACAGGAAATAATTGTAGCAAAGAATAGTAAAAAGGTGACTAATTCAGAAAAGGTAAGTGCACAGGTAAGCATGATATAGGTGAGCAATAGTACAGCATCCTCCGGTTCAAGCTTGTGCTCCTGAAGAACATGAGCAGAGTGCAACAGGAAGTTTTATTAAGATAAATTAAGAATTGCTGATTATTAGCAGTGCCGCTAACTGAAAATGTATCAGTAGAAGAGGTGAACAGAAATCCTCCACTGTACACCAGGCCTCAGCAAGACTCACCTTTAATTTCAACATATATCTGTCATGGAATGAGATGAAAGAAGAAAATTATATCTGTCATAGGATGTTAGCTGCTAATTTCTAATTTTCAATGGTCTTTATGAATTTGGGAAGCAGATGGGCTAAATCTGGCAGGGAAGAGCTGGTCTGTGATCCAGTCCAGCTCATCAGCTCCATTTTATTTGCAAGTAATGCACCACTTGCTTCAAAAGAAAGGGAAAACAATAGGGAGGTCTCCAAACTGCTAAAAATTAGGGACGACAGCCTTCCACAAGAACAGTCAATGCAGTTTTTTAAATAAAGACTACAATGTTTAGCCAAATAATCAGTGTTTTGATCAAAAAGTGGCACTAGTTAATCAGGCAGCAGCTTTTATTAAAATTCTTAGAAAAGTTCAGTGATGCATTTAAAAATATCTTGGATGGAAGACAGCATCTTAGAGAAGAGGTATTTCTTTTTCCTACCCTTTTTTCACTCTCTCTGTCACATGCATGTGTTTGAGGGAATGCCCGGTGTGACATGTGTGCGCCACATTAAAAAAGCATGCTTTTTTCCTTTAAAAGTACTTTTTCATATGCTAACACATGCCATTTTAATTATTACCTCACCTAAGAATGGCACAACCCCTAGACAGCATCTAAGGGTGCACAGGATACCGCAAATTTCCTCCTTCAAAGCTAGGAACCGAACAGTGACCTTGGAGGAGCGCTAACTCTGAACTTCCACTCTTGGCGCCCAAGATCTACCCAGCCACCACGGACGTTTCCACAGAGGCTACCTCTCCTGAGGACTCCACTCTGTAATGAAGTAAGTAGCTGCATTGGGGGCAGCCCAGTAAGTAGGGGCTGGGAGAAGCAGTAGTTCTGCTGGACCCAAGAGCTTCTCAGCTTCCATCCCTACTCCGGCAGACAGTGCAAGTAAGATGATCTCAGAGGCCCATCTAACCAAACAAATTCAGACAGATGAAGTTTGCTAAAGGAAAAATAGCCCCTGTTGCTCCTCCTGCAAGGCACAGAATGGATGGAGGCCTCCAAGCTTGTCAGCCTCTATCCTTTGGATATTTAAGCTTACAGGATCACTCTCTAAGAAGCACATGAACAATGAAGCAACTAGGATGTCTTTAATCAAGTGGCAGAGCTATTTTTAACATTCTCAGTCTAAAGTTATCCATCCATCTACCTACTCATCCATCTATCTAAACAAAGATAGGGCCAGTTATCATGGTAAATCTATTAGGAGTAGAGGGCAGCATATATATAAATGAATGAATGAATAAGTCACCCTGAAAATAGCTGTGGTGGGTTGGTTGTTAGATCACTAACCCGTACAACAGCTGGCAGAGAACCAGATGCTCTGCAGCATGCCGTGGTCTGTTCCCCCACCCCCTCCATGCCTCCCACCTGCTCCCAGCACATAATACATGGAACTGTGTACCACAGCAATATAGGAACTAAATCCCCTTCCCTGCCACATTCAGGGAGATTAGCAGAAATTTAACACTTAAAAAAACTTTGGGGGGAATTTGTATTAGTTTTCCTATTACTAATTATGTGAAATAGTGCAATAGTTACTACTTGTCTACATTATCTCCCCAAAAGATTTTTTAAAAAAATAAAACTAGATGTGTGCAAATCACCCTGAAGGTGGAAAAAATGCACAAAACTTCCCAAAGGTTTGCAGGAGGGAGATGTCACTGTCTAGGTACGTGATAATGCACTAAAGGAGAGGCAAATGGCAAAGGATAAGGAAGATGGTACTGGCAATACTGCAAGGAGGAACCAGGCTTTTCGCTGCTCTTGCCCAAAGGCTCTGTGGCCCTTTCCAACAAGCTATGAGCAAGCCATCATGTCACAGGGGTTGACAGATCATGACATTCCACCCTGAAAAATTCAACAAGAAGCCATGGGCTCTCAGGGCAAAGCCACACTGAATCCAGAATGACTTAGGCCCAGCTAATGCGGGGAACTTGAGGGCAAAAGAAGGAGGGGACGGCAGAGAATGAGGTGGCTGGATGGAGTCACTGAAGCAGTCGGCATGAGCTTAAGTGGACTCCGGAGGATGGTGGAGGACAGGAAGGCCTGGAGGAGTGTTGCCCATGGGGTCGCGATGGGTCGGACACGACTTAGCAACTAACAACAACAAAAAAGGAAACTACTGGTTCTGGACATCATGAGCAGCATTCTGATATACACAAAGGTGACAGCCCACCATGGATTGTCATGTTGTGCAAACCAGGTCATTATCATCTACCCATGTGCTGTGAGAAAAGGGTCTACAACCACAGCCATATCCAACATTATGTTATATGCACTTTAGCCCACTGCAGTTGATGTGCTGAAGCCTGCTTAAACGTGTTAGCTTGTGGATTTCTATCAACAACATGGTCACATTATCATGGCATGTTACAGCTCACTAATCTTTTCCTTACTGGCGGAAACCTGGTAAATGTCCCAGTGAAACCAAATAAATTGGAGATGAGAATATTTTGTACATCTTCCATCTTGTCTAGTCATCAAGCCATGGAACATGCTGTGCTGTTATTGATTTAATCCTGAGTGTTTCCAAACTGCCTTGGGGGGAACAACAGTGGAATGAAGAGAAATGATGGAATAGACAAGAGAAAATAAACTTCTATATTATATGTATATAAAATACAGGCAGAAGGCCAAACATGTTCCCCCTCTTGGAGAACAGAAATGCAGGGATCTCATTTCACTCCACATGACTTACTGTTCTGCTTTCTTAACTATTGGACTCCAGCTGCACATTTATAGCAGTGCAGCCTTTATCAGTATAAAGAGTGCATTCTAACAGCTGGGAATTGGGACTGTGAGGTTCTTTTCCCAACTCCAGCACTTATTTGTGGAGTGATTATAAGATACCCTATGAGCTGATCCAGTACACAATGGATTCTATAAGAAATCATAGCTTACCCTTAAAAAAATAAAAAACCACACACACATTTTAGGGGAAGTTGTGGGTTCTTTCCAATAAATAAGTGGCTATTTGTAATTGTAGAACAAGAATGATAATTTATGGAACACTTGGGGAAAGTGTTTTTTCATTAGAAAGAGAAACAAATTGTTAGCTCACTTAACTTTGGGAATGGAGACAAACTGTTCCCAACAACCTGCGTTGATTCGTTCCCTATAAATCTTTGTCTCCTGTTCTGTGAGTATCAGAATAACCTTCAGCTGGATCCACTGTCCATCTGCCAGTAGAAGAGAAACTGCTAGTCTTTTCTCCTTGCAGTCCTGCAGACCCTCCTGCAATTCCACTCTATTTTGAGGATGTTCTGGAGCAAATCTGGGATACATGGGAAGCTCTATGGGGAGAAGGCATCGATTGGATTTAATCTGATATGGAAGCTGAGTAAACATGTAATGTAACTTCAGGGCCATTTCTAAGCCATTCCAAAGGTCTTATGTTGCAAATGATGGGGCAGTTGTGGTACAATGGCTAGAGTTCTCAGCTTAGACATAGAACATCCCAGTACAAATGGTACCAGAGTTCCTTATTATTTCTGAGAATAGGGAACTCTGGCTTAATGTCAGTGTACTAATGAGACTCTTACAGCAGGATCAGACAGTCTTCAGTCATGCAAGATCTTCTAAAGAGGTTGCACCATCTCATTTCAATTGGAGTCACATGCAGTAAGAAAGGCATGGGCAGGGCTCCCCAGCAGCAGTTCTGGAGACACAGTTCTAGCTGTGAGCAGAGAATGACAGCATCTGTGTTTCTTCTGAGCCACAGTGCTTTAATATCGTCTGTCACTGCTGGATTTGAAAAGGCCTTTGTTTTATTGCAGCCTTTCAGGAGCCTGCAAAATGGTGCCAAAAGAGATCCATTTAATGTCATAGCAGCAAGTGTGTTCTGCCTCAGATTATGAGAGCTGGAAGCCTTGGCTCTTAACAGCCTCTGAACCAGATTTTAATGGCCTGCTGCTGCAGTGGTTATTCAGATATCCTGCTTGCACCAAGATCCCCATCAGGCAGCCTAACCTGATTCTGTAGCAATGGCTCAGGTACAGAAGCTTCACTTTAAACTCTGAATATCTACATCAGATATGTTTTATACAAAAGGATATTCTTCAGCAGCTGCAGCATATTTTAGTAATCTATGGAGCTCTGAGATCAGAGATGGATCAATTCAGCCACACTTTGGTTTCCTCCTCAGAATTTGGGCCAGGTCAGTCAATGGCTCCTGCATCCAATTTGGTAGGAAAGCCCATCCCTCTATGTTAAGGCCTTTTCCTTTGTTTTTACTTATTCAAAATAAGCTTAAGAAGAATCCAAGACACTTTTGAATTTTATTGTAATATTCTCATATTACTTACCTCAATATATCCTCAGAATACATGCTATAGATTTCATTATAGTGATTATTATAACTAATCCATTTGGAAAATTTAAGAACTGAGAATCCACAATAAAATGCATGGGGCATGTACCCAAATTCATTAAGGGCAACTGAATGTCACATGCAGTGGTGTAACATTAGTGTGATGATTGCTTCTCACTGGCAAAGCACTCTGAGGAGTGGGAGATATGCAATGAGGAGCTCCAGGAGAGATTAACTTCCCCCCACCATAAGATGCTTTCACCCTGAAATGCTCCCCTTAATGGTCTTTCCTCCACCCCAAGACGGTCTCCAGGCCAATTTGTGAGTCCACACATTTTTGCTGGCTTTGATGGCAAACCAAAAGAATGTTGTCACCAGGACGATTCCCCATGTCTGAAGTGTGGTGCCTTGTCCCTAACCATGTGCAGTGCCTCTGATGAACAGCTAATGTCAGGGACAATCATCAGCTCCCTTCTCTGGTTCCAAGCCTTGATCCAGGTGGGGGGAAGTGCACAGACAAGCCCCTCCAATTTCTTGGAAGGAAGGGATGAGGGGCTTCCAGACAAAGACTCAAATTGCTATCAGTGAAAAGGCCTTTTTACCTTAAAATGGAAGCAGCAGTGAAAAAAGACAAGAGGGCTACAAACTGAAAACATCTGTTCCCTGGTAAAATTCCATGAATGAGGCAGTGTGGTTGCAGAATAAAAGTCGTCTGATCTGGAAGCATCCTACATCTCTGTACTTCTTGAGTGTTCAAAGAATCTAGCCACTGCAGAGCTGAGCCAGCAAGCCTTAGCCTCACCTCCCCAGGTTGGAGTTGAGTGAGGAGAGGGGCTTTGGCTCTGCACTTGCTGGATACTCTGAGCTGGCAAAGATGGCAAGCCAAAACAAATTCCAGGTTTCCTCCAAAGACTGCCAATTGATAGCTGCTCGTGCTTTTTAAGAGAAACCAGAACAAAACTGAGCAATCTAACCTGGTATACTATTTCAACTCTATATTCAGGTTATGTTAAGAGGACTGTTTTCTGTTTTCACAATGCCTTAATTTTATTCCTATCTACATGTGTCAGCCAAAGTGGATGTACTTATGTCATTTCCCACCCATTCTGCGTAAGCATGTAATCTTTATTATATAATACAAACACAGACATATTCATTCATCCCCAACTATACGATCAAAAGGATTGAAGTTTCTTTCATGTTACATCATATTTACTCCCTCTTTCACAGAATGTCTTAAAGTTTTTAGACATTTGTCCAGAACTGTTTTTTTAACCAGGCAATGAAATTACAGTGTATGTTACCGGACAGTATACACCAGGCTATCAATAACAAAAATGAGAATGACAATATAAAATATCTTTCAAAAGCTACATAGTAGGAATATGGCCAGAAAATTTGGGATCATGCAAACCTGAGTTTGACTACTTCCTAGATTACTTATTTTGATTCCCATACTAATGACAATGACCTCACAGAGTCAGTCTCCACAGCAGGTCACATCTCTCTGGCTGATTCAGTATTCTGACCAGGTTGTAGTCTATTTCTTACCTTTAAGATGACTGCAATTACCATTCTTCACTTCATCCCTCAATGACATTGATTCACAAGTGTCTGAGCATTTCTCTGCACTTCTGAGCCGTTCAACAAGCCCCTCCATCCTTGCTCCAAATTTGTTCATACTGCAAACAGCTACCCAAAGTGGTGTGAGACTGCTTCAGCCTCAAGATACCAGGTTACTGCCACACTCTAACCCAGCAAGGTTCCTAGAGAGTGTTCTGTGACAGTTGTTGGAGCTCCCTTGGGGAAACCCAATCTAGAGGTAAGAGCAGTTTTAGATTACCAAGGTAAAGAAATGGGACTCATCTACCATATGGAATGCAGAAGATCAGTTACAGCTACACCAGGAAACCATGCATACATTATTCACTTGCAACAATACTGAAGACTACAGATATATTATTACTCCAGGGGGTAGTTTTTAATAATGCAAACACTCACTGATTAATGCCAACTGAAATAACAACTTTTTTTCCCAGATTCTGTCCCATTAACCTTTGGAAAGATTTTAGCTGGTTGACAATAGGAGCAACAGAATATCAGTATTTACTAATAACCTGACATTCTCTGTGTGTGCAATCTGGAGTGCAACAAATGAAAAGGAAATTGTATACATTAAAATTGTACACATCCCCTCCTTGCAAACTGGGGGAGTGATTGTTGTAGAGTGGGAAAACAGCATGTAAGGAAAAAATTAATCATTCTTCCCCATCTTCTACTTTTCTGCCTGGGATCACTTCCTCCAGTAGAGGTGTTTCTTCACCAAAAAGGGCTGTTAGGCTTCCATTGCTCATATTTGTATGCATCATGAATTTTGTGCCTTACGTAAGTACCACTTGTTATAAATCAGGAAGTGATTCTACTGCAATCAACTGCTCTAAAATCAATGTAAATAGAAGGGGGAACTCTGCATGGAAGAATCTCTTTCACAAGTTTCTGACATTGCAAAGTAATGATGGCAAGAAAAATTGAGTTTTAGAAGAAATGTTTCCCTTCTCCCACTGCACCCCTGTATCTAGAGTAGTCTAGTGATATTATTGCCCATGAAACAATTAGCATCTTCTGCCTGCAGGTCAGAGGCACCAGCGGATTCCAATCAGTGAGTTCCTTAAAGAAAAATGAGCATGTGATAAGAGGCCCCTCTTGAAAAGACGGAGCAATGGTGAATTTACTGTATTATACAGATACCACCATCCATGCTGTGCCTATTGAACTGACTAATGGAGTCTGTCACCTTCAGCAAAGGTCTTTGAGGCTGGTGAGGGACTCAGCATTTCTGCTACACATCTAAAGAACAGGATTCTACATCTGAGGTGACTTGGGAAATTGTGGCCATATCTCTCCCAAAATTTGTTGTACAGATTGATTCTTCTATAGGTGACAATGTGGGAAGACTCAGTGCTGGAACAGTAAACATTGTAGATGCCCAGCCATCTACAATGTATCAAGAACAGCAAAGAATCATCCAGTACAAAGTAGGAAAGAGGTAGCTTACCTGCCTTTTCCCCTCCAGCCTCCTTGATCCTCCTTTTACAACTTTTCAGAGAGAAAAACACAGCAGAGTCACTGCTGTTGCCAAAAATCAAGTCCAAGGAATTATTGGTTCATCAAGTCATTGGGTTCACTTCCATTTCTATGCCCTATAGAGTAACTCTGGCCCCATTTACTGGAAGTTTGCTTAAGCAATCGATTACTTCTCAACTCCCTTCTGTACTATGGGGATAATCAGACTGGCCTACTTTACAATGTTGCTGGGTGTATAACTGTAGTTAACATAATGTGAAGCAACTTCAATCCCACCTCCCTCCAAATACAGACTAACAGCACAATCCGATGCATGTTTGCTCACAAGACCCACTGAGTTCAATATGACTTACTGCCAGGTGAGTGTATATAGGATTGTAGCCACAGTCATATGCACATTTACCCAAATGGGACCTCTGTGAAAACATGCATAAGATTACACCATAAGTATTTACAAATGTATTACACTTGCAGCCTCTGATACTGATTGGCTGAACTCGAGTGAACATTCAACTCACAAATATCCCAAATTCTGGGACAAGATGGCAGCAGAATGTCTGCAGAAGAGACAAGGAACTAAGAGAAGAAGAAGCTTCATAGCACTTAATGTCAGAAAGGGCTTTATCTTAGGGTAATGGGGGGGGGGACTCAAGAGAAAGATGGGCTGGAGAAACTGGAACAAAGTAAACAGTGGACCCAAAGAAATGAAGTCACATAGAATGCAGATACTGTGAAGAATGGTTTTATCAGACCTAGGAAGAACAGTGGAACAGTGCATTATGATAGCAGTGAAGTAGGCATAAGCAAGGAGGCTGAAGACTCCAGAAGATAGTGCTACTAGAACTACACTTTAGATGAGGGATGCAGAACTGCAAGCCTAGGGACCAAATTCAGCCTTCTTAGCATCCCAGTCCAGCACTCCAAAGATCAGCTTGTCCCCTTTGCCTGGCTCTGGCCCTTTCCCTGGACTGCCAATCATTTGGTGGTTTCC
This sequence comes from Varanus komodoensis, assembly GCF_004798865.1. Taxonomy (NCBI): domain Eukaryota; kingdom Metazoa; phylum Chordata; class Lepidosauria; order Squamata; family Varanidae; genus Varanus; species Varanus komodoensis. The sequence goes on from NW_025336480.1 coordinate 2,973,428, forward strand.
CACCTTTTTTGCTGTTCCCTCCCATTTTAAGAAGTTGAATACCTTTTCTCAGGCACAGTTATTTGCAGTAAGAGCTCTAAGCTAAAGTATGTTGGTAGTTTTAGTACTTTGGCCCAATCCTGTTTGCTTTCAGCTCTACCCACCACTGCAATACAAACATAGAAACAGAGCGAGTCAGAAGGGGTCTCCCGGGCCATCTAGTCTGACCCCCAGCTCCAGCTGGCTCCGTTCACGACATGCCCACAAGATTGCTCTTCAGTCTGAAACAAGTATGATATTCCTGATCTGGACTGTGATGAAGATATTCTTCTAAAGGAAGCATCCAGTGAGTTTAGTCACCTTGCAAGTCTTCAAGGAATGTGTCCTTCCAATTCCACTATGCAAGCAGGACCCACCATTTATGCAAGGGAGATTTAGCACTTCCCTGAGATAAGTCTGAAAGAAGAAAAACACACATTTCTGGAAGCACCATTATGCAAGCTCTGATGACCTGCCTTCTCCCAGAAATGAGCATTTCATCTCATTTTGAGTTACCCCCAAAAGTGCTACACCTCCCTTGCATAAGCTGGGGGCACCATTTATGGGAGAGAATCAGTGTTTTGCATGACAATTGGCAGAGACACAAGCACCCCATTGAATATTGCTCAGTAAGTTGCAGAGGAGGCACATTTTCTCAACTGTTGAGGAACAAGAACCAGGGAAAGAATGGAAGGTGAATTTCACATACTAATTCAACTAAATAACAAATTCCTTAGCTGCAGACTTCTAGTTGTTATTTGCTATACTTCCAACACAATCTTAGAAACATAGTCAGAAGAGGTCGTCTGGGCCATCCTCCTCTCCAGTCAGCTCTGCTCATGTAATCCTAAACATGTGGTTGTCCAGTCTTTCCTTGAACACCCTCGTTGATGGGGCCTCCACCACCTTCCTTGGAAGCCCATTCGATATCCTAAGGGTCTTATCCATCAGGAAATATTTCCTGATATCCAGCCTGAAAGCTCTGACCCATTGGACTGTGTCCTGCCCTCCACTGCAGGGAAGAAACAGATCACGGCCCTCCTCCACATGGCATCCCCTCACATACCTATAAGTTGCTAAGAGATCCCCTCAGAGTCTCCTCCAGTTCCCTCTATCTGTTTTCATATGTCATCTCTCCCAACCCAGCTACCATTCATGTGACCCTGTGCTGAACCAATTCTAACCTAGCTATGTCTTTCCTTTAATGTGGAGCCCAGAACTGGATGCAGTACTCCAGTTGTGGGTACACCAGAGTCATGCAGAGCAGTATCAACACCTCCCTAGATCTGGAAGCCACACTCCTGGCTATACATCCAAGGGTGGCACTTGTCTTCTCATACTGCTGGCTCATGTTCAGCCTGCTGTTGACAAGCACCCCGAGATCCCTTTCACAAGTGCTGCTCTCTGGCCACCTGTCCCCCATCCTGTACCTGTGATACCCATTCCTTGCCCTTATCCACACTGAATGCCATCTTGTTGTCCCCTGTCCACTTCCACAGCCTGTCCAGATCTGTCTGGATCATTTGTTCCTCAGCAGTGGCGACTGCCCCCACTTGGGTATTGTCTTCATATCTTACGCATGTCTACTCAGAAGTAAGCCTCACTTAGGTCAGAAGGGCTTACTGCCAGGTAAATGTTTATAGGTTTGCAGTCTTTTTTTTCCAAGTATGTGGATAGTAGCTCTATAGCACTATATTCAGTGCATGACTCCAATTAATAAAAACACCTGAACTGTTCCTCCGTTTACACCTAAAATGTTGGCATCTCAGTAGATGAAACTCCCTTAAATAAAACACTGCACATTCAGATTCACCCTGGACATAAAACCACTACCCCACAAAAGATAGAAAAGGCCTCACAGGCAGGCGGTCACTCCCCTTTCTTTCTCTGAAGCTAAGTTAGCACTGCAGCACTTGGATGTTCCCAGCTAGAATGCCTCCATTAATAAACCGAAGCCAGTGGACTGTGGCTTCCCCAAATTTGCCTACTTGCACGCCAAGCCAGTACTGTAGCATCAGCAAAGGTGCTGCAAGCGCCATTAGGGCTAGGAACTCACCAACACCACTTGTATCTGGTTCTGCTGATACAGAAAGGAACTCCAACCGATAAGGAAAATGTATAGAGGCTCCGTATCACCACCTTCCTGGTGATACTAAGAGATTTTCAGGTGCTGGTATGTAACACTTCGCCTTTAATAGCCACCCTGATTCTAATGGGGCCAGTGCACTTCTAGCTGATGCTCTTCTTAGCACCTTCCACTCATGGCTCCCAAAGCATTAAACAGTTAAGCTTTAAAAAGGATTCCTTGGCTAGATAAGCAACAGTTATTGGCATTTTCTACTCCCAGAGTAGAAGGCAGGCTAAGAACAATATTTAAGCAATCAAACTACTAAGAGCCTGTACATCGGTGTGGCTCAAGCATGGCATAAATGGACTGCATTATAAAAATCACAAATCAGAGTATAAAGTCATGAAGTATAAAACAGCCACATAGAATTTAGAAGCTTGCCAGAAATGATCATCTTCCTGGTGGAGCAACCCATAAGAAATATGCTGCTCTGAGAGTCAGTATGGCACAGTGGTTGGCTGAGACCCGGGTTCTAGTCCCGACTTGGACACAAAGCGCACTGGTGACCTTGAGCCAGTCAATGACACTCAGCCTAACCTACCTCGCAGGGCTGTGAGAATGAAATGGAGAAGAGGAAGATTATGTAAGTGACCTTGGTTTTCTTGCATGGAAAACCAAGGTCACTTGGGGGAGGGGATATACATGTGTAGCGGTTAAGAGTGTGGGACTGGGACTCAGGAGATCTGGGTTCAACTCCCTACTCAGTCATGGAGCTCACTAGTGACATAGACTCTCAGCCCAACTTAGAGAGGGAAGAGAATTACGTAACTGGCCTTCAGTTCTTGAAAGGAAAAAAGGCGGGATATAAATATATCAAATCAACACATTTCTTTAGGCATATAAGCATTCCAAAATTAGAATAGGTAGCAACATAAATGGTGCATAATCAATCTTTAAATATTAATTGCCATTATTCTGTGGGCCAAAGGCACAGCCATGTCTGTGCAGACCAGCTCTTTAAGGATTTCCCAGTCCCTTTCCTGAAATTGTCAGCTTCTTTTTAAGTGTTTGGAAGGAGGAGGTGATAAAAGAGAACAAACATGCTTCCTGGAGAACCTCCTCAGAAAGCAGCCTTGCAATGGTCCTTCACTTTTCCAGAATGGGCGTGGAACTTTTCAATACCATTTGTTTGGTTTTTTGTTTAAAATATTTTTACCCCATCCTACATGGAAATCATCCCACGACGGCTTACATTTACAGGAAATGCATGATAAACCTTTCCTTTAAATAAAGCTTCTGAGAATGTATCTAATCATCCTGCTGCACAGGACCTCTGGGGGCTAGATAAAGCCCAGCCTATTGCACGGGTACGTAGCATGGCATGAAGTATCATGAGAATTTTGGTCAGTTTTTTAATGTATCCTTTTGCTGCTGGGTAAATTTCTGGAGAGTTTCCATTATGGTGTGATCAGTGTTGAGAATAAACCTCAAGTGGATGCTCTCCATTTTTAGGCCTCACTACCACCAGGGCTTTTAGTTTTCTATTCCTCCAGGAAGTCAATACACAACATTCTCTCCTAGCAAGTGTGGATCATCAGATAAGCAGGAATGTATTGTAGCTGTTGAGCTTGGGCCTTTTGTTATATGAGAAAGTGTGGGGTGCAGGGGAAGAACACCTTTTAAGGAAAAGATTCGCCTGGATTAAGTTCACTGAAGAATATTTATTACCTTTGTTGTGAAATACACTGACATCCCTACAAATAGAAACAGAGTCACAAAGACGAAGAAAGTGAGTCACAGAGAAAAATCTATGTGCTGCAAGTAAGATACCATGGATAACTGTTGAGTTTGACAGTAGAAGATACCGCCCCGAGTTAGCCCTCTCAATATCATGTGCTCTTCTCATAAGGCATACTCTTTATTATTTTCTCTCTCATGTATGCAGACCATTTTTGGTCTAAATCTCAACATTACAGGTTTATTATACAAAATGCAAGTTTATTGCACAGATGGTTTTCTGTCAATTAAACTAAACAAACTAAACTGAACCACCACCACTCCCCCCAGTATGGTGGCAGTGTTTAAACAAGGAAAGAGTTAACTCCAGTGAGTAGGAAGTGCTAAGCCTTCTGAAGCAAATACTTTCCATTATAGAGACAGAAAGCAAATATTTAAAATATTTTAAGTGAATAATAGAAATAAATATTCCATCAGTATTACAGAAAATTAGAAATAATAAATAAAAAAATGGAAAATAAAAAGGCGTTCAGCACATTAGATCTTACATTCAATTTAAATAATATAATTAAACAATGTATTTATACTAAAATAATTTCGCTTGACAAATTCCTCTACAGTACTCAGTGTTCTGTGATGAAAGGGAATATTATATTAACTATATTCATCCTATTCATATAAACAAATCATGCCTGATTGCATAAAATGAATTGTGTTTGCTTTGACCTCCCACTGCACCTTCAACTTTTGAGATTTTTTTCCCATTAACGCTTTTTCCATACCATATTGTACCAATAGTTTATTCCCTGAAAACCGAAGCCCTCCAAAATTTGCAAGCCTGGCAAAGACAAGTGAGCAGGTAAGTAACTCTTTACTATTCAGATCATTAGTTTCTCATAAGAAAAAACTCAGTAGCGGTAGTGTCAGTGAATTTATAATATGTTGATTTATGATTAAACTAATCACTGATAACACCACTCTCCACAAAGCTGGTCTTCAGTACAACCCCACCACATATGCAGGTTTGTACCTGATTCCTGGCAACACTGAGAGGTACTTGTATGAGTCATAAAGGAGAAATGTCTCAGGATCCAAAACCAACCATTATCAAATTTTGATTGATCTATGGGTAAGGGCCATAAAGAACACAATGCCAGGTGTGTTCTCTATTTCAGATTCATCCCCCCCCCCCAGGTTTTTGCTATAAATTTCATATAGACCCATTTTTACTACAAAAGTATTTTAAAATGACTGAAATTAATCCCAGGGTTTATGTATTTCCAACTATTATTTTTTCAAACCAGGTGAGGCTTATGGTGTCATCGTTTTTCAGCAGAGGAGAACGTTTAAAGGAGTGGCGTTGGCAATACAAAAGCTAAGGGTCCCCCAGCTTCCTTTTAAATGCAAACTCCAAGTTCTGATATGTAGGTATTTTTGTGACAAGAAACTTAAATAAATTGTACAAAGTTAACTCTGGAGAAATCTACAAAGATATTAGTGAGGACATGAGGAGCTGGATATTCATAAAGTTTTACAGCAATTAAAACGGTGTCCCCCCCCCCCGCCTTATGTTTCTTTTCCCAGTTGACATCCCCCCAAAGCACGTAAAGAAATGACAGAAAAAAATAAACTTCATTTTTTGCTACAAAATGCCTAAGAAGCAGGTAACTTTATTTCCTGAGAGACAGAATCTTTGCCCCAAAAGTTTCCAGATTTTGCTCTCCATGTTTCCAAGGTCATGTTTCCAGTCACATCACGCTAGGAGCTGCCCAATGAAGACATCAGATCAGAAGTGGTTTTACCTTTTCCAGTCTTGCCTCCTCAAACAGCAGCCTGAACATTCTGTTTGTCCTATATGCTTTTTAAGGTTCTGACATTCTTACAAATGTGCACTACTGATAAATGGTTTATTCCATTGGACCAAAGAGCACAGCAACGTGTGCTGTGAAGGGAAGTTAAGGGTAAGAGGGAAGATTCCAGAAGTACTTTCAAAGTAGCACTCTTACTGTTTTCATATCAGTAAGTGTTAAAATGTACCACTTTTAAGAAATAAAAATATAGTGACTTTTAAAAGGCAGCACCTAGTAGATTCTAGATGCTAAGGATATGAATGCTTTTGGGCTTCCAATAACTGGGGCATCGCCTCATAGCTGACAGAAAAATTCTCACATGGTAAAGCAAATTCTTGGACAATGAGAGTTCCCTTCTGTGTCCACTTGTGTATTTCTATTCTGTAAAGCTCTTTAAATCATTTCAAAGCACTGTAATTCAAAATATTACTTTAAAATAACAGGAAGGAGAAAGTCATACAAATAACCATATTTTCCTGACAAAAAAGTATTTTCAAATATTCCTAGATCTAAAGGCGGCAAGCCACAGGAAATACCACAACCAAGACTTTGTTCAAATACCTCTCCTAGTATTAATAAAGCTACACTGTAAATATTTAACTATCCTATAAAAGGCCATCACAATCAGTACGTCCAATAAGGACCCGAAAGACTGTTCCAGCTGTCAACTGGTTACAAATAGTCTCTTTCTGGACAAGGTGCTAGAAAGGCTGGTGGAAGTTCAAAGACTGTTGGAATGACACTGAATGAAAGACTGTTGGCATTGTTGGAATGACAATGAATATTTGGGGAAAAAATAGCATCTGACTTTCTACCTGACTTAGACAAATGAAAATGCTTTAATCATTCTGATGGATGTGTCAGGGTTCAGCCTTGCCCAGGTCTGGAATCTGGGATCTCTGTGCAGGATAAGGATGGTGAAGAGACACTTCTCCCGCCAGACTCTCATACCTTTAATGGCCCTACCAAGTCTTTGAATCAGGTAATGAAAGTCAAAGAACCAGAGGTCTCCCTCCTAGTGGCCTGAGTACCTGGCCAGGTCCAGGGCCACTACTATCCCACACTATCCTTCAGCAACCACAGGACTGCAGGAATTGAGGAGCCAGTATGTCAGGCAGAAATTTCAGCACTGCCACTGAAGTGCCTACCAAGCCATACATCAGTCTACTTCAGAGGAGGGGGAAGCTCATGCCTAGATGATAAGCAGGAGGGGATGCTCCAGGAACCCTCTTTGAAGGAGGTACAGAGGGTATCTACCCAGCGGAGGGCCTTCTCTGCAGTGGCACCCAGACTATGGAATACGCTCCGCAGAGAGGTCTGCCTGGCGCTGACTCTCTACTCTTTCTGGCGCCAGGTAAAGACCTTTTTAGTTAGCCACTATTTTAATAATTAATATCAATAATTTTAATAATAATAATCTTACACAGTTGCATTTTCTTTTTCTTCTTTTCTTTCCTTTTTTCTTTAGTTGTGAACTGTTGCTTATGTTCTGCTATTATTAAATGTTTTAATTGTATTTTGTATGACTATTTTTACCTTTTGTAAGCTGTTCTGAGACTTGTTGCAAAGGATGGCATAGAAATGTTTTAATTAATTTTTTTTAAAGGGATGGGACCCTCAAGTCCTCTGTAAGCCGCCAGTCTCAACTGCATTGTTGTTGAAAACAGCTTCCTTAGTGTTCCAAACTTCCACATCTAGGCCTTGTAGCAGCATTTCATCTTTAAATCAAATCCACCCTGCTGCTGAGTGAGCTCATCCAAAGATGAGGCAGCTTCACTATGCTGAGGACACCCTGCTCTTTTCACTGAATTCAGCTGCACTGGTGGAAGTGATGAAGCAGTGCCTTGGATCATAAACAAGATGAGGACCAAAACTGAAGCGCAGCCCAGAGGAGAGGGAAGTAAGGCTAAGAAGCGATTCAATATTTTTTATAGGTAGTGTTCACTGTATGCTGGATGGACCTGCATTCCCTCTGAAGGTCCAAGTTCACAACCTGGGTGTGCTTATAGATCAGGTCTGACATGTGGGTGTCCAGACAGACTCTGCATTGTGATGTGTCTTTCAACAATTAAGGCTGGTGGTGTATCAACTATGATGGCTGAGGATGTTGGGAGTTGTAATCCAGCACATCTGGATTGAATTCTACATTGGGGAAGGCAAGTTTAAACTGTTTTTAGACTGTCTTAGTTATACTGTCTTCTGAGAACTACCCTGGAAATTGTGTACATTAAAGAGGAGGGTACACATTAAATAAATGGAATTGAGAATACCTTACTACCTTATTTGCAGACTAGAAGGAAGATACAAATTGGGAAACATAGCATTAGCTTCTCCTAGTCCATTCTGAAGCCAAGTAAGTTCACTTGAAGGATTTGGAGTTTTAGAGGTCTCTCCCTTCTTTTCAGCTGAAGCTTCCAGACACCAGGGACTTTGTGCCATATTTGTCTATGTGAAACTCCATGGATTACTGCCTACTAACAGGCCTTGGCCTTAACAACTTCTGAAGTGTCTAGCAGCAATTTGTGATGCAATCACATAAACAATTAGTCAAAGAAATGATGAGCCACCCTCTGCTCCACTCCTGTGGCCACTTCTTTTCTCCCTTTCCAGGCCAGATCCTCCTCTCCAGCACTAAAGAGCTCCTGGCTTTCAACACAATTTGAAACAGAGGGAAGAAAGCTGGAGCCAAATACATGTAGCCTCAGTGGCTAGGCTCGAAATAGAAAGCAGTGATATGGAAAGTCAGATACTGCTCCTCTCTTCCAGAGTCAAAGATTTACTAAGTAAATCTCTATAGCTAGGAGCTGGAATAAGAGAAACAAACACACACAATGCTTGGTTCTACCAACAGGCCAGAGGCAGCTTGTGACATCGGTGCCCGTCTAGGGTCTGTTGCTATTCCCCCCCAAGCAAGCAGAAGAAGGGAGGGTTGTAAGATCATAATGGTCAACCTCAGAATTTCAAATTGTAGTTTTGTGAAGGAAAGCACCCTCCATCACTCAAAATGCTGGAGGTTGCAATGAATTGCTTAGCTCTGGTAGCTCATGGGGTGGGCTGGCTACCAGCCAGGGGTCTAGTGGCAGGCCGAGAACTGTGCTTCAGGCATATCCAGAGTGCCCATAACTGGGAAGAATTAGACAAATGAAGAGTTTAAGTGAAGCCTTCATACCAGGGACTGTGGGAAGGAGAGATGGCATTGGCAGCCCTATGTTTTTGTGGGTACCTGACACTGTAGCTGCTCTCAAACAAGCCAAGAAAGATTTTCACTTTCTGCCTGGAATTGTCTGACACAGCCTCCTGCTGCTGCGTAGAAACTGATCTCTAGTCGCTGTTGAAAGCTTACCTGGAAACATAACCAAGTGGATAAAATGCATGGCTAGCTTGGAGTGTCAAAGCAGCAACCATGCCTTGATAATTCAACTTCCTCAGTTTATATATTGACACTTGAATATTATATTTGCTTAAGGTATCTATGGTCATTAGGGTGGTTTATACAAGCAGTCCCCAGATTAGGAAAGAGTTCCATTCCTCAGAGAACAGACATTCATCTTTAAGTCAATTTTTTATGTAAGTTGTATCACATATAGTTGACCCTCCACATCCATGGGGGTTAGGGGCACAGGACTCCCATAAAAGTGGAAAAACCACAAATATCTCCACCCCACCCCCAAACTCACCAGCGCCACCTTTTTGCAGCAAGGAAATGTGGGAGAGATTTCCCTCTCTGGATGGCCAAGGTAGGAAGGCATGCTTTGAAGTCAGGCCCTCCCTCGCTCCCCTTCTGCTTCTTCTCTCTCTAAAGTGATGCTTTGGAGAGAGAAGCATCTCTTCACTTCACCTTTCACTTCCCCTTTCACTTCTCTCGCTGTGATGGTTCTTAAAAATTACTGCAGAAAATCATTAATAGGCTTTATAACAGCTTATTTGTAAGTAGGTGTTGTTCGTAAGCATGGTCAGACATTCATAACTCAGGGACTGCCTGTATATTATTATATATTTGTGTTGCTTATATATTTACATTTCAGTCACATATTTTTGTTACTAAACGCATGCCTTGCCTCTCACTCTAACAGATCCAGACTACCAATTACAAGGTGGCTTGCAATAAGAACAAAACAGGAAAAAACTAAATGTCTAAGGATTAGATCAATGCTGAAAGAATTTAAAACAATCACAAAATATAGAATGTTAAAGTATATTACTAAATACTGTTCTTATTCCCGGTCTCACTGAATGATTAAAGAAGGCTCTTTGGTAGTATTAGCCTAATTTTTGAGACAGCAGTTTTACTGGCGATTGTAACCACAAAGGTGGAAGCAAATCAAGAAGAGATACCTGCAACCACAGCAGGGTTGTGTAAATGCTTGCTGCCATCCTCATGCCAACAGTGCAAGCCTGGTTGGACTATGAGTAATCAAAATAGCAATTGGAACAACTGGTATTTAGAAATCTGTACATTGCCCTTCATCAACTGATCATAGGGCAGATTATCTATTAACAAAATACAGAGTCAGTAACTCCATTAGCATGTCTGTGATGAAAACACCATGATTGATGGTGAGAGCCATCATGTGGATGTGGCCTTAAAAACAATGGTTCAAGCAAAACCTGTATCAGGTCTAGCTATCAGCTGTTTTTTACAAGATATAAGGGTCAGCCTTCTCCTTCTCTTCACTTCCATGAGAATTCAGAGTTAGATCAGGTTATTCACTTGGTTCAAACAACAAGCCTGGCTCCCAGTTTCATAGGGCACTGATGAAGAAAAGGGAGACATTACTCAAAAAAGGAAAGAAGTGGCCATGCCAAGTTAAAGAATCAAGAGGGGAAGGGAAAGGAGAAACATCTGACCTTGAATTATGAAAGAGGGGGAAGTAGAAAAATAAGAACAAATTGGACGCAAGTAAAGTATAATATTAATATGATGTTAGTGGTATATCCATGAAATAATGTATGTGCCATTACAGACAAAGTTATAGACCAGGGGTCTCAAACTCAACTTACCTGGGGGCCGCTGGAAGTAGAGTCTGGGTGAGGCTGGGCCGCATCAAGTATTCCACCACCACGGTGGTGGTGGGCCGCTCATCCCATGGCCGGCCCGGGTGCCACCGGCGCTTTGAAGGCCGCAGGGCCCCTCCCCTGTGCCCCACCTGTCCCAGCAATTGGCCCGCAGGCAGCGAGTTTGAGACCCCTGTTCTAGACAAAGATCATACTGTTCTGCTAGGAATTAACACTAGGGCAAGTGCCACATTCTTTCTGGAGACATACTCAAGGGCTGTAGTGCATTGGTTTTCCTTCTGCAGAGAGCCTCAACATTATAACGGTAACTGCAGCAGGTCTTTAGTGGCTGACAAGGTGCTAATAAAGATTCAAAGCTTGCAGGAAAAAGATAGGAGTCCAGTTAAGTAACTTAGTGCACAATCCTATACATGCTGGCTAGGAATTGCTGAGAATAGAAGGGTTTTCTTCCACACTAAATATACATAGGATTGCACCCTAGAAGCTAAGTACATACCTAATACCAGGACTGGTTGATTTATACAACTTAATGGATGCTCAGAAGAGAACATACATTAAAAATTACATTGGGTTAAAATGAGAAATTAACTCAGCAGTGACTAAACAAGCATTGTTATAACAGACGGATTATGGTTAAAATGAATGGTGAAAACAGGTTTTGGACTCCTCTTTGTATTGGAAGAACTATGACATTGAGATTAACAGTTATTATGAGAATTTGGCTTCATTCAAGCAGCTTGCTTGTGGCTCTGCATAACCGGTCATCATGCATGCTCTTCCTGAACATCTCCAACTAGCCTTCATTGCAAATGCTACACAGACCTCTCCCTTTTTCTCACCATTCGTTTTAGGGAGAGTTATTGCATAGTCTCATATTTACAGAAACTGTTTTCAAAGACTGCCATGCATGATATACACAGGATATTTTGTGCATGAGAAGCCATAGCACCTCCCCCAGTACCCCCAAAATCCCTAGAGGAAGAGGAGATGTATCAAGATCCATGCTGTTATGAGTTCAATTCTTCAAGCAAGCACAATGGCACTTAGACACAAAACATACCAACTCAGCGAGACTCATTTATTTATTTTATTCAATTTATATGCTGCCCCATTAGCCATAGGCTCACTGGGCAGCTCACAACACAGTAAAATCCGTAAGATACAATACAATATACAGCACAATAAAATCTACAATTCAGAATAAAACCAGTAACAAAAAGATCCATAAGTAAAACTACTAATTTAAGTAAAACAAAAAGATGACAACAAAATTGAGTAAAACAAAAGGAGGATAACAATGAAGGATATAAATATCCTATAAGGCAATCCATAAATTAAAATGTATGGCAATCCATCCAATTAAAATTCAATTAATAAATATCTAGCATAAAATTAATAAAATCTTAAGGCAGGAGCATTTAATAATTTGAAGCCATCATTGAAAATCAACTAATAATTCATCTGTCAAAATAGCAATGGAACAAAAATGTCTTAAGTTGGTGCCTAAAAGAGAGATGGGCAGGCGCCAACTGAATCTCCAGCAGGATGGAATTCCAGAGAGTGGGAGCTATGACTGAAAAAGCCCTCTTCCTTGCTCTCTCATTCCTCATTTTGTTACAGAGAGGAATACAGAGGAGGTCTTCAGACAAAGACCGCAGTGATTGGGTTGGTATGGATGGAGAAAGGTGCACCCTCAGATAACCTGGCCCGAAGCCATTTAGGGCTTTATATGTTACCGTGAGCACTTTGAATTGAGCCCAGACAGCAGCCAACAGCCAGTGTGGCCTGTGTAAGACTGGCGTGCTGTCCAATTTTGGGCAAGTTGCAAGGTCTGGACAGTTTTATGTAGCAACTCCCACAGTAAAAGCTTAATGGTTGCATTCTTCATAAACCACGAATCTGGTGACAATTAACTACAGGATCCACAGGAAATTCTCCAACAATCCAAAGCTAACAACAATGACCATGTCAGAGATCCATGCAACTAGATTTTCTCACTCATCTCTGCTGTATCTCATACAAGGCAAGGGCTTGAAAAATTCCTGGGCTAAGCCTTCACAGCAACCAAAGACAAGGGTTCCAGAAAAAGACCCAAACAAATCTTTTGGGTCTTTTGAAGTTAGTCCAACCTCAAAATCTTAGTTGGCATGTCCGCATTACATGGGTCAGGGCCTATCAAATCCATGAGTCAAAGCAGGTTCATGAGTCAGTTCAGAGTAATTCCACATGCACAGATTTCAATTATCAAAACTTTCACTTTAGAATCCCCATGCTACATGGGTCCACACACCAAAAAGTCCAAGGGTCAGAAACAGTCCAAGCCATCTGATAACTCTGAGCTATCAACAACAGAAGCCCATAATCCACTGAAATTCAAATTCTGTGAAAATTATAGCAGTACTGTTCATGGAAGTTTCTGAACAACAGAAAGTTCAAGACACAAGAGTCGAGATTGTTTCGACAGTCTGTGTGAAGAATTCCCCAAGAGCCTCAGATGATAGTAAGTTCAATGAAGAGGAACTGGGGCAGTAAACCATGAGAACATTCCTAGCAAAGGCTATTGGCCTGAGCATCAGCTTAAACACAACGGTGTGGCTACAACATCTCTCCTTCTGAAGAACTAACTGACAAGGGATTCTAGTATATTAGGAAGATCCTGCCTAGCGAAGGTGCCTCCCTTCTACATGCCAGGCACGACATTTCACCCCTGGGACAACTCTGAAAACCTCCCCTTCTGTTGGGTTCTCATACAGTGGTTGCCAGCTTCCGTCCCAGCCAAGCCAAAGCCAGCCACTGGACAGGAATAATTTAACTCCAGCCAGCCTTCCTCTGGGGACACTGACAGAGATAACAATGTAGACTGCTTCATACTATTTGGGGTTTTCCTTTTTAGCCATCTATCAGAGTCCTGTTCTTAGAGAGCTGAACACAGTGTCCTGCACCACTCCTGATAGGTGCCTCCTCAAACAACAATGGTGCTTCTTCCCTGTCACTCAATTGTTTTCTAGTTCACCTTGCTTGCAATATCCCCACTGCCCATGATGCTGAGCTGGTGGGGACTGTTTATACTTGCCTGTGCCTGAACACTCATGTTTGTCTTTGGCCTTCCCTAGGGGAGGAATGCAGCTCCTGAGAGTGTCCACAGGGAATGCACCCTTGAGCTCAAAAGGACTCTCCATTCTTTTGAGTATTAAATAAATTATTTTCCATATTTTCTCCAAGGAGCTCAGTGCAGTGTTCATGAAGATCTATTTATGTCTATTGTTGTTGTTGTTAGTTGCAAAGTTGTGTCCAAACCCATCATGACCCCATGGACAACATTCCTCCAGGCCTTCCTGTCCTCCACCATCCCCTGGAGTCCACTCAAGCTCACACCAACTGCTTCAGTGACTCCATCTAGCCACCTCATTCTCTGCCGTCCCCTTCTTCTTTTGCCCTCAATTGTTCCCAGCATTAGGCTCTTCTCCAGGGAGTCCTTCCTTCTCATTAGGTGGCCAAAGTATTTGAGTTTCATCTTAAGAATCTGGCCTTCTAAAGAGTAGTCAGGGTTGATCTCCTCTAAGACTGACTGGTCTGATCTCCTTCCAGTCCAAGGGACTCACAGGAGTCTTCTCCAGCACCACATTTCAAAGGTCTCAATTCTTCAACGCTCAGCCTTTCTTATGGTCCAACTTTCATAGCCATACATTGCAACTGGGAAAACCATAGCCTTGGCTATATGCACTTTTGTTGGCAGGCTGATGTCTCTGCTTTTTAGTATGCTGTCTAGATTTGCCATACCTTTCCTTCCCAGGAGCAAGCGTCTTTTAATTTCTTGGCTGCAGTCACCATCTGTGGTGATCTTGGAGCCCAGGAAAATAAAATCTGTCACTATCTCCATTTCTTCCCCAACTATTTGCCAGGAAGTGAGAGGACCAGATGCCATGATCTTAGTTTTCTTAATGTTCAGTTTCAAGCCAACTTTTGCGCTCTCCTCCTTCACCCGCATCAAGAGGCTCTTTAGTTCCTCTTCACTTTCTGCCATGAGAGTGATATCATCTGCATATCTGAGGCTATTGATATTTCTCTGGGCAATCTTAATTCCAACTTGTGATTCATCTAGCCCTGCCTTTCTCATGATGTACTCTGCATATAAGTTAAATAATCAGGGCGACAGTATGCAGCCTTGCCAAACTCCTTTCTCAATTTTGAACCAATCAGTGGTTCCATGCCCAGTTCTCACTGTATCAAAGGCTTTGGCATAGTCAATGAAGCAGAAGTAGATGTTTTTCTGGAACTCCCTAGCTTTCTCCATGATCCAGCGTATGTTGGCAATCTGATCTCTAGTTCCTCTCCCTCTTCGGAATCCTGCCTGTACTTCTGCTAGTTCTCGGTCCACATACTGCTGGAGCCTAGCTTGTAGGATTTTGAGCATCACTTTGCTAGCATGTGAAATGAGTACAATTGTTCGGTGGTTTGAACATTCTTTGGCATTGCCCTTCTTTGGAATTGGAATGTAAACTGACCTTTTCCAATCCTGTGGCCACTGTTGAGTTTTCCAAATTTGCTGGCATATTGAGTGTAGCACTTTTACTGCATCGTCTTTTAGGATTTTGAATAGCTCAGCTGGAAAACTGTCTCCTCCACTAGCTTTGTTGTTGCTCAGACTTCCGAAGGCCCATTTGACTTCACATTCCGGGATGTGTGGCTCAAGGTCAGTGACCACCCCATCGTGGTTATCAGGGATGTTAAGCTCTTTCTTATATAGTTCTTCTGTGTAATCTTGCCACCTCTTCTTAATCTCTTCTGCCTCTGTTAGGTCCCTGCCATTTTGGTCCTTTATCATGCCCATCTTTGCATGAAACGTTCCCTTCATATCTCCAATTTTCTTGAAGAGAACTCTGGCCCTCCCTATTCTATTGTTTTCTTCTATTTCTTTGCACTGTTCATTGAAGAAGGCATTCTTATCTCTTCTAACTATTCTCTGGAATTCTGCATTCAATTGGGTGTATCTTTCCCTTTCTTCCTTGCCTTTCACTTCCCTTCTTTTCTCAGCTATTTGTAAAGCTTCCTCAGACAGCCATTTTGCTTTCTTGCATTTCTTTTTCTTTGGGATGGTTTTAGTTGCCACCTCTTGCACAATGTTGCAAACCTCTGTTCTTCAGGCACTCTGTCTATCCAATCCAATTCCTTAAATCTATTTGTCACCTCTACTGTATATTCATCAGGGATATGATTTAGGTCATACCTGAGTGGCCTAGTGCTTTTCCCTACTTCCTTCAATTTAAGCCTAAATTTTGCAACAAGAAGCTCATGATCTGAGCCACAGTCAGCTCCTCGTCTAGATTTTACTGACTGTATAGAGCTTCTTCATCTTGGGCTGCAGAGCACATAGTCAATCTGATTTCTGTGTTGACCGTCTGGTGATGTCCACGTGTAAAGTCGTCTCTTGGGTTGTTGGAAAAGAGTGTTTGCTATGAGCATCATATTCTCTTGACAAAATTCTACCAGCCTGTGCCCTGCTTCATTTTGTACTCCAAGGCCAAACTTGCCTGTTATTCCGGTTATCTTTAGCATTCTAATCCCTCATGATGATATGGACATCATTTTTTGGTGTTAATTCTAGAAGGTGTTTTAGGTCTTCATAAAACCGGTCAACTTCAGCCTCTTCAGCATCACTGCTTGGGGCGTAGACTTGGACTACTGTGATGTTGAATGGTTTGCCTTGGATTCGAATTGAGATCATTCTGTCATTTTGGAGATTGAATCCCAGTACTGCTTTTCCTACTCTTTTATTGACTATGAAGGCTACTCCATTTCTTCTGAGGGATTCTTGCCCACAGTAATATACCTGATGGTCATCTGAATTAAATTCACCCATTCCTGTCCATTTTAGTTCACTGATTCCTAAGATGTCGATGTTCAGTCTTCTCATCTCGTGTTTGACCACATCCAGCTTACCTTAATTCATAGATCTTACATTCCAGGTTCCTATGGTGTATAGATCTTTGCAGCATTGGACTTTCCTTCCACCACCAGATACATCAGCAATGAGTGTCCTTTTGGCTTTTTTCTTGCAAAGAACCCAAGGTGCCTTACATAGTTGTGAAAAAAAAGGGAGAGGAGGAGAACAAGCTTGTGTGTTTGACGGCCAAATGGGGACTAGAACCCACAACTCCCAAGTCCCAGTCTATCACTGACTACTAGGTCACACTGCCTCTACCATACCACACCAGCTCTTAATAACAGGTTATCCTGTTGTTGTTCTTACAGCACACCTACACTTTAGGTTAATTGGCCCCAGTTTAAAACGTTCTCTACTATACCAAAACAGAAAAAATGTGCTGAAGATGCTTAGAAGCAAGGAATGTCCCATACTCTGCCATTCATTTCTTGTTTCTTGCAGTCAGATATTTAGCAAAAACAGTACCCTGAACTTTGCATTTTCTGGCTTTGTAGTACCTATAGTTATAGATGTATCTCCTGTATAATGTCTATTTTTTACTTTCCAAACCCAGTTACACTATTGGTTATCACAGTATACAGTGACAAGGAGACCAAAGCATTATGTAGAAACAAAATATTTCTTGGGGTTTTTTAAATATTGGAAGAAACATAATAAATTAACAGTCAGCTATCTGTTTACTACTAATTTAATTAGGTAACTCCTAAAAGACATGAAGCCACAGGCATGCCATGGCTGGATTTATTAAAAAGAATTTATTGTTTTAAAGAAAATTATAATTAATTATGCTTTGCTGACTTGCTGCCACTAGCCTTCCAGGCACCTCACAATAACTTCTGGCTTATCATCAAGTCAAAGTCATATCCAGTGGAATCTATTATGCTTAATATAGCAAACAGCAATTCAAGCGGAATCCACATTTGGGGACAGGAAGGAATTTCTCCCACTGGCTCTATCAGTCTTGGGAGTTCTTCCAGCTTCTCTTTGAGCATTGAGCAAGATTTGCACAACAGGAAGGATAACCGATCCAGTGACTAAAACACGGCTTGCCAGGAAGAGCTCTGTGTGCAACATAACTTCTTTCTTGTGGTTTCCAATAAAACATCCAAACTTTTCAGGACTGAAAAGTACGAATGAGCCTTCCTTGATCCTGAAGATCTACAAGAAATTTACCATGCTTGACTCAAGTTTTGTATCTAAGCCTTGAACAAAAATCCAGCAACAGGGCCAATGGAGCCAGGCATGGTAGCAGCAGCATAATAGGATTATTACTGCAGGTTGCCTATCAACCAACTTCATAAGAAGGCATCCACAAATAGCTTGCCATATCACAAAGAAAAAGAGACCACTTTGTAGACACAAAATCTGCCAGTCTGATAAAGAGGCCTAGGTATAAAATATCCCCTCACTAAAAAAACAAAAACAAAAAACAACAATCTGATATGATTTGTTCCCTCTATTCTCCTGGTAGCTGACATCAGAGTATGAATAGGAGAACTGTCCCCAGAATCTGAGCAACAGACAATGGAGCAAAGTCATAGCAGAGTGAGAACACTTCCAGACAACAGGACTTAGAACTCAGACAAGGACCCTTAGGAATAATAGTGTCGTGACCTACACAGAAGCTTCTAAAGTAGCTTTTTAAGTAGATGAGGGACTTATAATTATTTCAGTGGTAAGCTTATCATTGGGTGAAATATCATACCTCTTCCCCAAAGCTAGTCTGCATCTTTGTTATAGACACACATGGAATAAGCACAATGAAATAAGCACATTTACTCCTTCATTAATTTAAGGTCACTACTTTGCTGCCATGTAACCAAGTCATTTCATATGTGATGATTCGAGAGGGAGCCAAGCACAATTTACTGGGGTTCTTGCATCTTCAGCAAGGAGAGGCACATGCTCCAGCTGCAGAAGCAGCCTGCACATCTATGCAATGAAGAGAATGTGCAAGATCTGTTTCAGAGGAGATGGAAAGCCTACAACACATTAATTTGTGTTAATCACATTACATTTGTAGTGTAATCATAGTACATTTACTACTTATGTAAAAATGTGTGGGGATTCCCTCCTGACCATGGAATAATGTAATGGATCATGCCCCATTGAATACCTAAAGATGTTAAATCAGACTTCCCCAACCTGGTGACCTCCAAATGTAATTAGATCCATAAGCCCCAGCCATTGTCCCATTCCATGCTGGCTTGGAATTACTGGGAATTGTAATCCAACATATCTGGAGGGCCACCAGGTTGAGGAAGGCTGTGTTAAGTACTATAGTTAATAAATAACTCCACTAAATTTCAGCCATGAAATTCCAAAGGTAAATAAGACAGTGCTTTTCTACTCTTTGCACTAACTACCTCATAGCCCACCTTGCCTTCGACTCTCTCTTAAATTTTTAAAAGTTGCATGACTTGCTTTTTCCTGCACAGATGTTCTAGCTGTTTGATTTGCAACATGATGTTCAACTATGGTCCCTGGTGAGTTGCAAAGCTAATAACTAGTGCCTGCATCCAAGATTAATAATCAAAGGGCTTGAGGGAGAAAGCACGTGGAAAGAAATCATTATTCCCATTTCTTAAATGTTTTTCTTCAACAGCACGTGTTTGTTTACCAGACTTCCCAGAAGAGGAAAGGGTAACAGAATGCCTCATTGAGAACCTCCTGTTTATCACTATTCTAGTATGCAGCTAAGAATTCAAACACATACACACATTTCTTGGTCCAGCCTGGAGACATTCTATTATGGATCTCATCCAAAAACATAATGTCTTTTGTTTGGCACAAAAGAAAGTGCCACTGAAAGACAACCTTTGCATTGTTCACTCACTAGCCGTTTCCACATAGTGATGTTACACACATACACAGGGGAAGAGAGAGTACCTATAGTGTCTAACTCAGTATTGCCATAAAACCTATCTATCATATGACCAGTTTCCACACAGGAACCAGTTATTCCCAACACAGACCAAAGCTGAGGAAAAAAGTAAATTCCTGTATGATAGGCAGGAGTTACAGAATAACAAGAGAAGTAGAGACAAGGAATCACAAAACTGTCATTTTGTCAAACTAACATTCTCTTTCATAGTCACGCAACCTATTGCACACTGCTGTTTTGAAGATCACCTTCCTATTAAGCTGACTCATTAGATAACAATCCACATCACAGAGCAGGGAACCTCCCTGCAGTGCATCCCTGATTATTTATAGTAAACTCTATATTGTAAATAAGAACTTGTCAGGGCCAGCTTACCTAGGGATTCTAATCCACATTAACCTTTCCTTGCCCTTTTAACAGAATGTTAGTAGTTTTCCTATGCTGACCATTTTTAAAGGCATGCATTTCTCATTAAATCCTTCTAACACATCCCTGTGCTACAAAGGTAGTGAGTGTAAGTAACTGAACTAACATGGATTGTACTACAACACAGATTAGAAAGCACATGAAAAATAGGATGAAATTCTGAGTCACAAGAGGTTCTGCTATCATCCTTTTAACTTACCAATGAAACCTACAAACTTCTGTCTAAAAGAAGACTAGAACAAAGGAAACTGTCTTATACTAAGTAGGATGATTACCAGTGCTGCTGCTAAGTACAAAAATATATTTATAGGCCACCTTTCAGGGCAAGAGCCTGTCCAAGGCAGCTTACACAATAACATTATGTACATATAACACAGAAAGACAGTGTGGTGCAGTGGTTAAGAGCATGAGGGTGGGACTCAGGCGATCTGGGTTCTAGTCCCCGCTCAGCTATGAGGTCAATTGGGTGTCTTTGGTCTAGTCACAGACTCTTAGCCCAACCTACCTCACAGGGTTGTTGTGGAAATATGGAATGGAAAGCAGCAGGAGAATGATGTAAGTACCTCTGAGTTCATTAAAAAGGTGGGATAGAAATTTGATAAATAAGTACAGTAATGCAATCAACATCTTGCTCAGTGTTATCTATATTGGTCTTCCTCAACTAAGTGTTCTCCAAATGTATTAGACTACAATTCCTAGCATCCCTAGCTGGAAGGTGCTGGGAGTTGTAGTGCAATACATTCAGAGAGTGCTAGGTTGGGGATGACTGATCTATATTGATGGGTAATCACTCCCCAAGATTTCAAGTCAGGGTTTTTTTCCTAGCACTACCAGGAGATGCCAGAGATTGAACTTGGGATCTTTTGTATAGAAAGGGTGTTCTCTGTTACTGAGCTACAACTTCTGCCAACCTTTCACAACCAAATCTATCTGGTTTTTCTCTTAATGGTGGCAGTGACTAACACGATCATCTATTCAGTCTGAGGATAACCCTGATGGATTCAGGTCTATGGTAGATAGTGAAAGCTCAAGATACCTGAATAATAAACACAACCAAGGCATATTCACAATGCATTACAAAAGTCAATCCCACTATAATAAAAAAGTATTATTGTTACTTTCCCTTTTTGTAGCATAAGATTAAGAAACATTCTCTAAAGAGGTTGTTATCATGCTGTTTTAACACCATGTTAAACATTCTGGAGCATAAAAAGAAGCAGCAGCACTCTTAGTCATGGTGCTTCCAGACTCACTGCACTAGCATTCCAAAGGTCACGTGCCACTAGCTGCTCCATCTTTTCCTCCTTAACAGATTTTCTCAATTAAGGGAAAAGATGGAAGAAGCAGTAAGAAAACATAGGTGGGGGCACAAGTAGATGACAAAGTCTGGATTTCCTCCAACAATCCATGAATAGGGCAATGGTACCATAAAACCCTTACTTGGGAACACCTATATTTATATCCAAAAGCATTAATCCCCTTTCTACATTAATTCTTTTCTTAAAACTTTCCCCTACTTCTTTTCCTGCCCATAGTCTTGATTTAGGGAAAGAACAGAATGACTGACTCTTGTTTACTTGTACTGGTGCACCTCCTCTTCCTTTCCTTTTTTTCCCCAGACCATTCAGCTGAAGTTTTGTATCTTCATCCATGTCTCCCTTGATGAACCCACCTCTTTTTTTCTTCAGTCAGTCCCTCTTCTGCCTGCCCTTTTTGACCTTATCCCTGTTTGTCTTAACAGTTTGACATTGCTCTCTCATTACTGACCACAACACTCCTTAGAAAGAATGTGCATATATTTATGCTCATGGGCAAGAACCATCTTCTTTGCAAAAATGTTATCTAAAAGGCACCATCCCTGTAATGCATGGCCCCTTTGACATGCAATTTCCAGAGTCTGCCTGCCTCTCAAATCTTTAGCGTTGGTGATTTGTTTTCTGGCTTCCAATATCCCATTTTACAGCTGTTAATTTAAAAAAAACCCTTCACTTCCCCACTAAGCAAAACCCAAAACATCAAACTACTGCTGCTCCCCATCCCAGAGTTCTCTTTACTCCCTCCACTGAGTATTCTCCATCCTCAAACAAACACAGAACAAAAATATCAGAACTATGTAACCCTGGCCTCACATTTCAGCCTGGCCTCAATTACCAAGGGTTAAAAATGGAAAGTCTTTACTTTCCCATAGGAAATCTGCATTCCCATTCACCCACGGTCAGAAGGGGTCGTCTGACACTTTTTCTAAAGAAAAACACAACATTTCCCATCCCTGCATAGACAGTCTTTCAAAAATCCTTAAATCCTCAAGGTCCTTCTGTGAAGAATTAATGTCTATCTTAAAATGACAAATCCATAGCACAGGCACAATGTAATGCAGATCTGAGAAAATTCCAGGGAGGGGGAGCACTTTGTTGAAATGCTAGATGGAATTATAAGTCAAATATGTTTATTCCCATTATTCCTTTATTTCTGAACTATAAAAGGAAAAAAGAGCAATTCTGCATTGCTCTATGCCCCACACAGCCCCCTGAGTACAGCACAGTACAGGATAACCCCCTACCTACTCTGTTCTTGGTGTTTTCTCTCTGGAGGAAAAAAGCAAGAAATGCAGCAAATGAAAAGGGGTAGCAATTAGAGTGGGGAAAAGGAGACAAGATTGGTTCTTCCCCAAAGGACACTGTGATATGTGCCACAGTCCCTAGAATACTGAGGGTGATGCAGGGAGAAAACAATCCATATTAATCCCAGTTGTCTGTCAGGCACACCATGGATTGTTCAGTGAATAGCCAGCCCACAATGGCTTATTCACAAGGTTGTTTAGTATGACATGCAAACTCATCTAGCGAGTAAATCTCACACATGGAAGAGATGTAAACATTGGTATATTCCTGATAGGGAGAAGTTACCCTGGACAAAATGATCAGAGCAATGAAAGAAAATGGACTGGAAAACAAAGAATTTAAGAACACTTCACAGGACCTTGTACATTTTTGACAAGGGAGTGGGCAAAATAATTTTGAAGACTTAGGGATTGTAAACTAGGGAGCCCAGGACCATCTGGTTGCCACATCAAGACCCTGAGAAAGCTCCCATTGAGTTTTTTTTAAAATGCATGGAAGAAGAATTTCTACAACAGCACTCAGACTTGATAGTCATATGAAGTAATGCTGGCCAAGAGACTCAGCATAACGCAGTTTCATATATTGATTTGAACCAGCCTGTGAACCCTTTCACTGCAGGCCTGCAGTGGTTGGGTGACTACATGGGGAAGTGGAGCAGGCTGTTAAACTTGATGGCTTTATATACTATTCAATTCTATTCTGTTCTGACATCTAATTCAGGCATAATTTTAAGTCATGCCATGTTTAAGAAAAGAGCTGCAAAAGGCCTTGGTTTCATGCACTCCCCACTCCTCCTTTTTATGTTCAAGGGAAGGAAATGGAAAGCACACACTTTTAATAAACAGCCATTTTTCTTTGCAATTCCCAAGGAACAGTTTCATTCTAAATGGCTAGTTCAATTAAAACAGCTTCAAACTAGTTTTACTTTCTAGTTTGACTGAAATAGTTAAAATAATCCACAATTTTCCATGGGAAACTATCAGAAAACAGATTTATTCAATTGCAAATGTTCAAGTTGTTAATCTGCTCCCTTTAGTGACAAATGGGAAGAGCAGCATGTAAGCCAATGTTTGTTTTACCAAAGAGTGTTCTTATAAAACTAAACCAGGATTTAGTTGTATCTGATCTGGGTCAGTGTGTTTATTTCTGGATAGTGCAACAGATACAAGGTTGTCAGATTCTGTGGATGGCCTTTCTGCCTATGTTGTTCCCACTGCTGGACTTGTTTGTGTGTTTTTCCCACTTCAGTATTCAATAATGCTTAAAGTCAAACACTGATGGTCCTTCTGAAGACAGATATGATAATCAAGGATACCCCACTGTACCCTAAAGCTTTAGAATGGTCCTTCAGAATAATAATGTCCATGAAAAATGGCTGAAGTCGAAGATGTAGATAATCTCCATTTTAAACTGCCTCTTCCTCAAACTTCCCAGGCGACTTGAAATAGTACAGAAAGGAGGTTTTGTATGGTGGGGTGTTACTTTTAAATGGAAAATATCTCATGGCTTTTCACTTACTAATGTCAAAGAAACGACCATTTGAGAGCTTGAAATTGACAGTTCAGTAGTAATCAGAGATCAGACGGAGATCTGATCCCCGCTGCATGGGGGCACGCAACTAAAGCCCCCATTTAGGCAAGCACATCAGAATGTATGCACCCAGAGCTTCTCTGCCCATCCACACAATGCCTGCTGGGTGCCAGAGGCATCGAGTACTCTTGCATGAAATCAGCTCCACACTTGTTCACTGTCAAATTCTCACTCTGCAACGTTTCAAAATGCAACTCGCATGAAACTGGTCACAAGTGGTGCCTGCATTTTGCCCGTTTCAGAAACAAGAAGTGCCCCTTGCTCATTCCTTGTTTTGCGTTAGGATAACATCACTTTGCAGCAGTATTGCAATGCTTCCTCTCCTCTCATCACCCCCACAATAAATTATTCATTTCTCATTTGGCTAATTATAGAACATGTTCCATGTCCCATCCAGCCTAGGGCAGCCCATTTGCATTATGATTTCTGTCCAAAGCTGTTTCTTTTTGGATTAGAACGTAGGTGGCTGCAAAAGCAAAAGGCATTGTGGAAAGGTTTTAATTTTCCCTACTTTCACCCACATGCTCTCTACAATCAAAACCCATTAGCTATGGTGTGGGAGCTACAAAGCTCAGGTCCCTGGGCACTTTAGTTTATTCAGCTCTGTCATGAAGGAGGGCATGTTAAAGAAGGCAGAAAAACAGGGGCTGAGAAAAGCTTATACAACAGCGAAGTGGGTAAGCCATGTGTTTGATGTTCCAAAGCTATGTCCCTTTTCCTCCAAGTTCAACATGTGTGTGTTGTGTGTGTTTTAAACAACACATCATAAGGTATAAAAAGTGTAAAATAAACATCATGTCCAAAGAAACCTACACTGCAGAATGAAAAGGGGAATCATCATACCCTCTGGACAGCAGGAAGGCTAGAGTGCTATCTTTGCTTTTCTGCAGGAAAGGAGATATCAAGCCTTGGTATTTCCTTGCAGTTTCTGTTTGTTTTCTCAAATGCAGAGTTGCTGATGAAATCATAAAGCTTGCTAGTTTCCGAAAGAAAGATAAATTAAAGATATTTTCCAGATTCTCATAAATATAGAACAAGGCTTACATGAATAACTGCCCAAAGTACTCAGAAAATAAGGGAAAACAAGGAGAATTCAAAAAGGGACTTCATTTATACAAAGTGGTATATTTGGTCTGCAAAAGAGTCTGTTAGTATTACACAGAAAATTCATTGCTCAGAGGATTTTGTAGATATACCAAACTTCAAACACTTCCAGGCAATATCTCACTGAAGTCTTTCATCTTAATCAAAAGGCCATCCAGTCACAAACCCAGAACTTTTCTACTTACTATCTTGATAGCATCAAACATCTTTGTTCTAGTCTCAACTTAAGCCAAAGGCCAGAAAACAGACAAGGGCAATATTGCTGCTCAGACAAATTATACTGGGCTAACTTTATTTTTTTTTTTTCAGTCCTCCCTTTTACAGCAGATTGACTGATTAAAGAATTTGGGGAAGAGAAATATACTGCCCCAGGAAAAAGTACCCTGATGTTTACCTTTATCAAGTTAAAATATCTAACTTTAAATAAAGCTAGTACTTCATTCTACTAGATGAATGAATGAAGCATGAAACAACTACAAAGCTCCCCTTTTCCAGAAGTAAACAGGAGGAGTCCTGCTGGACAGAACAAAGGCCTACGACGTAATCAGGCATCCTATTTCCCACAGTGGCCTATCCCAGTGCCTGTAAGAACCCACAAGCAGAGCATGTGGTAACAGACATTTTCCTTTGTTTTTCCCTACCATCTGATCTTGGAGATACCATATTGATGCACAAATCAATAGGTAGAACTTTCATTGGTTCAATCATGCAATCACTGATCTATAACCAGGCCTGAGAAAAAAACTCTTTTCTAGAAATCAGCATGTGTGCATCCTTGAAATGTAGCTGACACTGACCAGCATCAGTCCAGAGAAAACTAGTTGGCACTTGCTAGATAACAGCAGCTCAAACAAAGGGCAATTTAGACCAGCCCACCCCATCCCCCTCCTCTTCTAGGTAATAGCACCCTGTCCTCCCTCTTACTTTGGAGCATCTTCTTTGGTATGCAAGTGGGAAAGCACGCCTTGTAATTTTTTGCTTCTGTAACCTATTGAAAAGTGTTAACTATGTTACATGCAACCCTCTAATAATCAATGTATAAAAAGGCCAATTGAGGACTGCTCAGGTGCACCATCTAGAATGATTCATTGGTAGCTGGTTATTCTCAAGAATAAATTCTTTAAAAGAAAACTGTCCCCTGTTGGGTATTTTGGGCATACACACACCAGGACATGGATCTTTGGTCAACAATATGATCATCATAACCAGTTGCCTTCAATAGTCTTATCTTCCATTAACTCTTCTAATCCCCTTTTCAAGTTGTCTAAGTTGATGGCCATAAACTTCAATAATTATGAACAAATTAAAAAGCACATATCCCTAATATAGAACCTTAGTGGATCCCATTTTCTGAGAGAGAACCATTCATTAATTTCTTCTCGCTGCTTCTTGTTCCTTAACCAGATACCAGTCTAGAAGAGGATCCATCCTCTTGAGCCATGACTGCTAAGCTTATTCAGGAGTCTTTGGTGAGCGACACTGCCAAAAGCTTTTTGAAAGTCAGCAGCACTGTGGCTACCAGATTACCTCTCAATCCTTGCTGACTTAAAAGTAAGTAAAACAGGGCTTACCTTTGCAGAAGCCATACTGATTCATACTCAGCAAGCCTTGTCTTTCTATATGCTTGATAATTCTTCTCTTTAGTAATTCTATTTAGCAGTTTACCCAGATGTTAAACTAACCAGTCATTAATTTCTAGTAAAACTGTGTGAAACAGCTCAACCCACCAGCGGACCAACTGACATTAGAAAACTCCTGCTGTTTAATTTAGCAAACACCCATCTCTGAATGTAGAATTAGTTGTACAGTTCATTGCTTCAGTCAGTGATGTGCCCAAGGTGTTTGTTGACATCACACACAATAAAATTATAGCAGCTGATGCAAAGTTATCCAAGAAGTAGCTGATTCAGTTGCAAGAATAACAGAATCCAACTGTGGCAGCAGCAGGTCAGAAAGAGCTGATCGTGCTTTACTGGCTTCCTTGGAAGGAGTTGGAACAGATGGTTTCTCTAGCCAAGGGGGTAATGTCCAGCCCCTTCTGGACAGGATAAAAGATCTGCCCACATTTAATGGGATCCTATTAAATCCACTCCTTATTCTTGCTGTCCATGGCACCCGTAGCAGCCGATGACCAACTATAGTTTCTGAATAGGGTAACCTTGATGTTATTAAGACATGGATTACAGTGGTCGGGCGGACAGGTCAGGAGAGTGGGTTGGTAGGCCAATTTTGGCTGATTTGCCTTGTGCCAGAGATAGTCAGGCTAACCAGATTACTCACTGGGAATGGTAGCTGAAATGCATCTTGTCATTTCTAAGCAGCTTCCCTGACTTGCTGTCTGTCCATATCTAGGCACAATTCAAAATGTTAGATTAACCTTTCAAGCACTTGGGACCAGTCTGTAAAGGATCACCCACCTGTCCAGAAGTATATCAGAAGACCTTCTCTAGCTGTTCCACCGTCAGACCTCAGGTGAGTGAAGATCAAGGAGAGGGTCTTGTTAACGGTGGTGCTGTTGTTTGGTAATAACCTCTCTGAGGGGCCTAATCTGAAAAACGTTGTTCAACAGGCCCAAACTCTTCTGTTTGGGGTTTTATTTATTACTTTTGCTGTTAAAAACTACAACTTTATTTTATGATTTGTATATCTAATGTGATTTCAGATTGTTCTCAGATTAGTTGGTTTTGCTTTAAGTATTTTTGCACTGGTCTTCTTTGAGACCATGTACACTTTATAGATTCAAATCCAAATATGCTTTAGTACAGGTGGAATGACTGAACGAACCATTTTTTGCTATGAAAGCTCCTTTGCATTTCAGCGGTCAGGACATTTTTTGACAAAAAAGAAAGCAAACAGAACAGATGATGCAGAATGGAAAGATGACCACACAGGAGGTTTGGCAGTCCTGGTTTCATGGGCAGCCCCTCAGCTAGGATGACTAACACAAAAGTAGTCTAGTCGTCTGGCTAGATTGGGAGACTGGGCTGTTGTTGTCATCGTTGTCATGTGCCATCAAGTCATCTTTGACTTAAGGCAACACTACAATTGAGTTCCCTCCAGAATGTCCCACCCTGTCCTTGACAGCACTGTTCAGCTCTTGCAAGGAGACTTGGCTATAAGGTCCACAAGATAAAGCCTTTACATAGAGAGCAATATTTGTAGTATGCCCGTAACCACCAATGAGGCCCTGTTTCCTGTCTGCATTTTCTTGACTCAGTTACTAGAGCAAGTGTATACAGGTATGAGAGTAGTCATCAAACCAGTAACAGGGAGGCATCACATAAGAGGAACTGCAGACTCCATGAAAAAGGGTCTGACTCCCACCTCTTTTCCAATGGTGTGGCATATATTCTGCTTCATTCAATATAATAGACAAGCAGATGGATCTGAACTTGCGTAGTCTTGGGCAAGTCAGCATCAGCATCAGTTCCTCACCTGCTATATTGGTGGGGGAAATGTTCCCAGGAAGATGACTAATAAAAAGGGCTACAGAGCAGTTTGTCATTTTAATAGAATTTTCAGTATGCAAATAATGATGTTTGGAATATGTAGGGTTCATTACATTTTGGCATGCAGCACTGAAAATCTGCTTCTTAATTCCTGAGTTCCCTGAATCACAAAGACCCACTGCTAAATGTGTCATTCATTAGATGAAAACTTAACAGAGCTTGGATAGCTGCAAATGCCATGAAGCTACACAGCAGCCTTTCATCTTAAAAGGACACCAGCAGCCTGGGAGAAAGGCTTGCAAGCTGTGTAGTTCTACTAAAGGTCTTTCCTTCCAGCTGTTAATGCAAGAGTCTTCCAGTTTAGATCAAGAGGACTAGATGTCTGATGCACAGCCATATAACAACACAGCGAATGGAAAGAAACCACCTGTAGCAGGACAGCTTGGGTCCTGGGTATCTAAAGGAACACTTGCGTCCATATATGCCCTCCCGCCCCTTGAGGTCAGCAACAGATGCCCTTCTCCGGGAACCCTCCGTAAATGATATTAGGAGGGTGAGTACCCAGAGGAGGGCCTTCTCTGCGGTGGCGCCCCACCTTTGGAATGCACTCCCCAGAGAGGTTTGCCTGGCGCCGTCGTTATTTGTTTTTCGGCACCAGGCCAAGACCTTTTTATTTAAAACTTATTTTAATTGTTAATTTATTGGTATTTATAGGAGTTTAAATCTTTTAAGTCGAGATGCACCGGGTTTTAATATTTTTATTGTATAATTTGTTATATTTGTATATTTTGTTCTTGTTGTGAGCCACCTCGAGGCTTTGTTGTGATGGGGGCGGCATAAAAATGTTTTAAATAAATAAATAAAATAATCAGCATATGGCTACCTCCTGGGGTAAGATCGCTGACTGAGTTCACCTATTATTCCCAGAGGAACACCTGGATCCTTCAGCAGATCAAGAGGGCTGCTAGACAGGTTAGCAAACTACTACTACCAAGTGATGGGAACAATGTAGCACAAGAGGGAAAGGAGATGCCCTTGACACAGGACTTCAGATTTCTATCGATGGATCTTCCAACATATTTAGTGTAACCAAACCAAAGCCCATTAACCTGATGGAGGAACCAGTCAGTGGAACTCTAAATGAGGATCTCAATGTTCTCTCCTAACCATAGACTACAGAGCCCCATCTTCAGAGCATATTTGGAAGCCTGGCCTCCACCTTGACCCTATGAAGCCTGGCTTCCACCTTGACCCTTTGTTTATTTGTGTGAGCCGTCCCGAGGCTATATAGCAAGGGGACGGCATACAAAAACTTTAAATAAATAAATAAATGGTACGATATGGTAAGAGTGCAATGAAATATGTTCACAGAACAGCTGGGTCAGAAGCAGCCAGGAAGGCTACGGAGTCCAACCCCCTGGAAGTGCAGCATGCCAGTTACACCATGCCTGTTAGATAACTGTCCAATTGCTTCTTGAATGCATTTAGTGTGGAAGAGCACACAACCTCTCTTGCCAGCTGGTTCCACTGTTGCACTGCTTTCACCGTCAAGACATTCTTCCCTGAGGCTTGCCTGCACCTGGTGTACTGAGCTCTATCACTTCCTTCATTCCCTGTTGTCCTAGGACCGCTATGGCTCTTCTCATCAAGGGCACTTATGCCATAGGTCTCAAGGAAAGAAGGAAGAGAAAATAATCAACATGTGCTGTCTTTGTGGAAATCCACTGTGTTATAGGCCATGATTTAGATATCAGATATTCCAAACATGTTAGCATTTTGGCCTTCTTTCCAAGATGGGTCACAATGAAGGGTCAGAACTAGGCTAGACACAAATGTAAGAATTAGAGTGTATCTAGACTTGAAGGGCCTGTTGTCCAGCTCAGGTCCATGGCTAGAGCTGGAGGCTTTTGCTGGGCCGAGAGAGGTTGCCAACAAAAGGCCCTGGTATATCTGGCCAATGCAAAGATTTTATGCTGCTTTCCAGGAATCAACTTGCACTTTCTGATTTTGCTCTGGACATGAAGTGGACTCCGAGGCCTGAACATAATTGACAGCCCATACTGAGGCTTTCAACTCAAACCATGACATTTCTGCTTCTACTCTGAAGACCCTGACAAATACTAACAATAAATTCCAAAGTGTTTTTAAAATTAAAGCATATTTAAAGGGAGAATCACCTAGCAGCTGTGGGCACACCGTCTAAGGACACAACTTCTGGTGCAGCAGCACCCACTGATATGAGTCTCCACTTCGGCAAGGGGCGGCATGGAAATGTTATAATAATAATAATAATAATAATAATAATAATAATAATAATAATAAATCCAGTCCCCTCAGTTCCCAAGTACTCTTCATCCACTGAGAACAACTAGCCAAGGATCTCACTGGGATCCTTTCTGTTGGCCTTCTCTGCAGCACACCCTGTGCCCTTAGGGAAGCTTGTACTTGGCACATGGAATACAGCCTAGGAGTTGAAACAGATGCACAACCCAAAAGTGTGGTGCGTCTCTTGTGAACCCCTCCCCCTTCTACCCAGTACACATTCTAGGTTTTGGTGAAAACAAGATAAAAGTTCTGTTAGGATTTCAGGAAAAGTACAGTATGGGGAAAAGACTGACCAAACAACAAGCAGTTTCAAGAGGCAAATCAGTTTCAGTGGACAAAGTGATAAGCATTCAAACTAGCAAAGCAGCAGCAAAGAACAAGTGAAAAGAGAAATGCCAGTATAACCCTGCACTAAGCAACCTACCCAATTCCTTGACAACCCACTCTGTTTGTGACATTCTTCTGGTGCCTGCATCAGGTCTTTCAGCCCTTGGTTGTGAAAAGCGACACCTAGGCATTTGTACCAGAGAAACCTTGGGCAATCTCTCCACATGGCTGCCTCAAGTTCCCGTAATTCCTGGAAGACTTGCTCCTGGCACATGTGCTAGAAAAGAGCCCCCCACCCCATTCTTCCTTTCCTGATGCAGTGTTTCTCCTTTGGTCCATCCCCTCTTGCCTGGGTAGAAATTTCAGAAGAATCTGTTGTTTTTGTCTGTTGAATGTCCAGTAATGGCTCATCTCCAGCTCTGAGATGGATACCAGAAGATCCTTTTTGTTCAAGCAACTGGAGAGATTACTACTGAGCAGATGGGCTACGGGGTGGAACTTGGCCTCCAGATGCCCTCTGCCAGGTCATCTGTATTGCAATGCCAGGGTCAGGCGGCGTGGCCTTTTGCTTAAGCAGAGGCCAGCTGCTGCTGGCACAAGGGGGACACCTGTTCATATGGTCTGGCTAAATGGACAAATCCAAACTGACCATAATGGGAGAAATATAGACCTTTTAAAAATTTTAAATGGACAACTCAGTCTTATGAAGCTTTTTAGCTGAGTGGAGGGAGCAAACTGCAGATGAAACATGAACATGTGTTTGCAAGTGGCACAAAGACAGCATGTCTGAACTGCCCCACTCCAGCCGCTTCTATAGAAAAGCCAAGGAAAGGTACGATATACTCATAGCCACAAGCAGATGGAGCAGAAATGCTGTCGGACTGCCATCTCAAACTGCTTCAGTGATTTTCTTTCTGTTCCCACCAGTGATGTGTAAATGCTTATATGAAGCACTACTGCAATTTTATATTTGCAATTAGATTTTCATTTGAAAGGGAACTTGAGTTTGAATCCATCATAGAATGGTGAGGAATATAACTGTCAAAATAAATAAGAAAATATGGTTAAGATTACACCAACAAGAGTAAATACGTACCCAGGCCTAGCTCTTTAGAAAGCAATGCTGACAACTACCTTGCCATTGCATGAATTGCCCATAAAAACATATGACTATACACAGAGTAGCAACCTCCAGATTTTCAGCCACCCTAAGTAAGCTTACCCAAAAGTACCTGTCTGTCTGAGCAGAAACTGGCTTCCTGGCAAGTATGCTTAGGTTCACACTTTAGAAAAATAAAACGAAGACCACATGTTTGGGAAGAAGCAATTTATTTAAGAGGACCATATGATAAATCTGGGACTTATGACCCTGCTTAGTCTGTTTTGCAGAGATCTAATCTTATTTTGAAGACTAAGATCAACAAGCTAGAAAGTCAACACTTACTAGGAGTGGCCTTCCAAGGTTTCAGTCAGGAGTTTTTCCAGCCCTATTGCTTTGTCCATTCTCTTCATCTATGACTTCCCGCCCCCTGCCAACTTAAAATACATAATCCTCCCACAATTTATGAAGGATGATAGCACATGCAGCCCAGTTCATCCTCTACTTTCTTTCTATATATATATTTAGAAGCAAGTTGCAGAGCAAAAAGTGTCCCATTAGCTCCAGAGTCTGCAAAAGAGCAAACAGTTACTGAATGAATACACACACTTGTACGTTTGTTTAAACCATAGCAAATGTAAGGCAGATGATTTGAGTCTATAAAAATGCATCCAGCACCACTTTCAGTAAATATTTGTGAAACAAGACAACAGCAAGCAGAGCCTCATATGCCAGCCAAAAGTGTGGAAAGTGGCTCCTGGTTTGGAAGTGTTTAAATAGCTCCCGGGGGCTTTCACTGATGACCTACTCAGAATGCTAGAAGGCCACACGCAAGGCAGGGTAGAGTTTCCCACATGGGTTCCCAGTTCAGGATGCAAGAGTTCAGATCTAGTATTCTAAATGCAGTGTGCGTGATACTCTCATTTCTACAGAGCAAAGTGTTTTAAAATAGTATTTATTTCAAAGATTTTGTAGCCATCCTATAGCTCAGCCTTCCCCCGCCTGGTACCATTCAGATGTTTTGGACTACAAGTCTCACCATTCCAGCCCATTCACCATGCTGGCTGTGGCTGATGTAGCCCAAAACATCTGGTGTGCACCAGGTTGGGGAAGGCTGCTGTCCCTTATAGCCCTCAATTCAAAGTATGACAGCACAGCCGCATTGGTCTATAAAGAAAACCTACAGGCCCACCAGCACCACTACAGCATGCAGTTTCAAAATGAAATACTAAACAGAGTGATGTAGAATATTGGTGGTGAGGAAAGAGCACTATTTTGGGTAGAAGGTGGGGCATCAATTTAATTAATACATAAAGAAGTGATGAAGCTGTGTTCCCAAGTCTTCTTTCTTCCCATCTTCCACAAGTACTTGGCAAAATGAAAACAGCCAAAACTAGCTCAGTATGACTGCTTGGTCTTCAAAAATCTTTGCCCTAATCATCCTTTCCTGTTAAAGCTTTAAAAGTAAGAGGAAAAGGTTTCATAGCTCTTCTAGTGTGCCTAGTGCATTGTTTGGAAAAGGGGTACTGCCAATATTACAATGTATTACAAGACTTATAAGTAAAAGGCTTGCTTCTTGGACATTTCACAGGCACTGCCCATCATGAACATCCTCCTGAAGGCACTACTTGGAATGCAGAGAGCTTTATGATGTATACAGTCATTTAATCCCACATGGCAGGTCTCCACCTCTTCAAGCAATTTTGGCGGAATGCACAGGACCTCCCAGTTGTAAATACTATACCAACTTGGTTGGGTTGCATTGTCTAGCATTGTCCAAGCAAACACAGTGCATATCTATTAATGTTAGGAGATGATTTTAAATAGCCTTTTTATTTCACTCAAGTTTATTCTGAGATCCATTCAGAAATAAACATCCAGCAAAATGTTTTCTCCATGCAACTGGTAAGGCAGCTTCATAAGTATGGAGAAATAATAATTCTTCCCTACAAAAAGCCAGTGAAGGAGGATGTTAATGATATGCTCTGGTACTGCAATGAGGGCAGGTATGGCTTGAACATTAGGCAAAAACGTGTTATAAGCAAGGGCTTGGAATTTTCACTGTGCTTTTGTAGTCAATGTTTTGGGGGTTTGCTTTACAGAATAAGCACCAATGCAAAAAGGGGCTGCAAAGATTCAGGTGCCAGTTTGTTTGTTTCCATTTCAGTGGTAATTTTCACATCCAGCAATACATGATTAAACATTTGGCTATGACCTAAGCTAAGGATGGACAAATCAGCACATCTCTACTCTGTATCGTTTTCACTTGTTCACTCCTAAGTTTGTTCTCCCTTGCTTCAAGTAGTAACCCAAGATTTTTTAAAATCCATGCTAACTTTAGTGTAAAACATAATTTACAAGCAAATGTATTTTCTTAGGTAGAAATGCATTTTGAAGTCAAGTTTTATTGTATTTAGCCATAGGCCATTACATTAGGAACAGATGTTAAAATTGCAAAAAATTAAAAACTAGTCTAGTTGTTATCAATTAGTAACCCCCTTTGATGCCATCTTTGATCTAATCTTCATAGCTGCCAATGTAAGCAGACATTCTATAGGATACCTAAGTATAATTGTCAGATAATATAAAAACAATCTTCTCGGATTCTGAGTATGCATCAGTGGCAGATAAAATTCCAGCTAAAAATTTATCTCTTGGAGCTCTATAAAGCAGACAGGATAACACATAATGAGGAAGATAACTACAAGAGAACCACAAACACATAGACAATGTTCTATTGAAGTGTGAGATTAACAACCAGCAAAAAGGGCTGTTTGCATGGTGTGAAAGTACAAAGCAGTAAAGGACCCTCTGAGCTCATAATTGAGGATCTTGGCTAGTTAGATCTCGAGTGCTCAAATCTGAGTAATTTAGGAGCAGCTTTAGATTTTAAAATTAAAGATCGATCTAGCAATGTGTCTGAATTGTAAATCCATTCCCTAAATTGAGCATTATTGGATGAAACCCCTAAAAGATCATCTGGAATTGTGTGTCTTTGGATGAAGACACTGGAAAAAATCAGAATGCCTAGATTCTTTAGAGAATTGAGAGTGCATTTAAAGTGCATTTTGAAACATTTTTGAGCTAAGAACTGTTTCCAAACATTCTAGAAAAGTACAAGCCTGTGTATAATTATATTCTGATCTTTGTGTAAGTCCAGTAATTGCAGGCCAGGTCATTTTTTAATTCAGCAAGATCATAGCCTAAGACCACTGCATCTTCTTGATCAGAGGTCTATTACCGAGACTCAGTAAATAATTCCAGACAGTATTTAATGTCACAATATCACTGTGCTCACAACCATCTTCAAGAATGCACAG
Source organism: Varanus komodoensis (assembly GCF_004798865.1). Lineage (NCBI taxonomy): Eukaryota > Metazoa > Chordata > Lepidosauria > Squamata > Varanidae > Varanus > Varanus komodoensis. The sequence continues at coordinate 3,009,206 of NW_025336480.1, forward strand.
TTAAGCAGATCAACAATCTTCCTACATTAGGGAGTGGCAGAAGTATTCCAGTTGAATATCAGCAAAGAACTATAATACTGCATAGCTGGATGTGCCACAGCATTACATGCTCCTAAGGAGTGTCAAAGAAGCCAAGAGCAATGCCATCAGAAGGCCTGAAAAGTCTCACTAGGTCGGTCTTCCAGTAGGGTCACCCAAGGCAGAACGGTCAAGGCTGAGAAACCAGACTAAAATGCATCTACCCTCTTTAGGAGTTACAATCACATCAGCAAAAACAGAATGGATCCCATTAAATGGGGATGGGGGTACAGAAACTTCTGAAAGACAGCTTACTATGCAGCAGCAGTTGAAGGTGACACTGGCAGAGGATCTTTTGCACATAACAGGAGTGGTACTCAAGCTACTCTGGCTAGTACTGCGCAGAAGAAGGAGGTGGAATTCACTTATGAATTTTCTTACCTCAAACCCCTATGCTAGTGCCAGAAGATGAGATCCCAGGTTGGAAGGCACTTTGTGAGCTACTGGGGAAGCTCACAAAGGACAAATAAAAGTAGCACTGTCACTAATGAGAATACTAGATCAAAACCAAAAGGAAGTCTAGTCGCTGGCATGTACAGAGGTGAAAGGAAAATCTGATGGACGCAACACATGCATTTGGGGCATGGAATGTGAGAAGTATTCATAAAGCAAGAAATGGAAGAATGAACTTCACAGTACTTGATGTGAATGAACTAAAGTACACTGGAATGGAGCATTTCCAGTTAGACAAATACAAAGTATTTTACTTCAGAAATGACAAACTCAGAAGAAATGGAGTGGCTCTAATATAAAGGCAAGGTGTAGCACAGGCAGTAAGAAGCTATAATGCAAAACCAAATAATATCAATCAGAATTTGTGGAAACCCTATCAACATATAACCATCATTAAGGGTTACACTCCAACAACAGATGCTGAAGAAGAAGACACTGAAAACTTTTAAGCAGGTGTTTAACGCACCAGAGCAAGCCATTTTGCCAATGTTCATGACTGAAACACAAAAGGAGGAAACAAAGCAGAATCCAATGTTGTAGGAAAATTTGGCCTGGGGGAAGAAATGAAGCAGGAGAATGACTCATAGCATGTTTTTAAGCCAAAAATCTGTTGTGTAAACACATACTTTAAGCAACCACTCAGACAATTGTATACATGGGCTTCAGCAGATGGCCAGTACAGAAATCAGTCAGATTATGTAACTGGAAGCAGAAGGTGGAGAAGCTGTACACTCGCTGCCAAAACAAGACCAGGAGCAGACTGCAGTAGTGACCATCAGCTCCTAATTTCAAAAATCAGAGTAAAGCTAAAAAAGATTACCAAGAGAATCATACTGCCAAAATATAATTTCAGTAACATCCCCAAAGAATGTAAAGTTCACTTAAAGAACAGATTTGCATTGCTCAACTTAACTGACTGTGAACCAGAAGAACTGTGGACTAAAACCAGAGACATTTTTAGGAAGAATGCCAAAAGACAATTCCTGTAGCAACAAGAAAGAAAACACCTATATGGATGACAGAAGAAGCATTCACAATTGCAAAGGCCAGGTGAGAAGCAAAAGGTGATAGAAATAGGGTCGGAATCAAAGGCTATTGCAAGGATATGCCATGTGACTTAATGTGGTGTTACAAGAGTTGCAGTTATGCTAAAACAATGGCTTGTGAAGCATCCTTTGAAACTTGCTTAACTTGGCCCACTTGGGCCAATACAAAAATGTGCAGACTATGAAAGTTTGCATGCCTGCTTCAGAGAAAGGGAACCCTTGGTAACTACAGTACCCTGTCCGGTATGCTAATCTCTGGCCATTGCACAGAAAAAGTGTATGCACAGTAAATCTAGCCAGCACTGTAGCAGATTACACAAATTCCTGCAAGAGTACATATACGTAGAGCAAATGGTAGGTTCTGTGCATTACATGGGGTAAAAAGGTACGGCTGGATTGTGTGCAGAAATGGAAAACAGGAAAAGGAGCCATATGGCCTGTAGTAGGAGGACATAAGGAAAAATAACAAGTATGAACATGACTTTAAAACATTCTGTTTAATTCTTTAAAACATTGAGAAATGCAATATTATCCCAGTGCATATTGTTGGAAAATACAGGGTCCCTGCACTTGCATTGCATCTATAACACTGGAAAATAGAATCTCAACAGCTTTGTGAAGATATGGGAGGGCATTTTGTCTAGATTCCTACAGATTAATGATATTTGGAAAAAAGCTATTCCAACTCAATTTTACCCATACAAGCAAACTCAGAAAAAAGCAGTTATGGGCATTTCTCTCAATGAGACAGGAGAGTTGGTGAATGAGTCAGTTGATCTAAACGACTTATCTAAAATTGCAGTTCCATTTCAGTTATGTCTCTTCTTTCAACCTAAATGGCATGGTTTGGCATGATCCAATATAAGCTTATTCAGAAGTCTCAGTGTATTTAGTGATGCTTTAGTATGGCAACCCATAATGGTGTGATGCACAGAGGCCATGATGAAGAACTAAAAAACCCCTCAACCAACTGCCCATTTCTATTCAACTAATCTAAATATTAGAACTTAAGGCAAAACAGTGTATGCTCATTAGATCTGGTACTGCTTTTTCCTATTGCGAAGGTAGACCGTGTATGTAGGCGCAAAGGCATGTAGGCACAAAGGCAAAGGTATGTAGCACAATTGCACAACAGAGCTTCTTCATGAACTGTAACAGTACATTTCTCTGTGATGCTCTGCTCTATAAGGCAATAAGCAGAAAGTATGCAAGGCCCACTGCAACAATGCAATAGAGTACCAAAAAGATTGCACTAGAGCAGCAATTCAGAAGAAAAGCTTCCAATTTAATTTCTATTTTTAAATTAGCAGGAAAGGGTACAGCAAAGTTGGGTTGGAAGAGTCATGATTAAGTATATACCAAGCTCATTGTCAAAAACAAAAGGATTCATGCAAAACTATGACTACCAAGTAGTAATGCTTAGAGAGAGACTGCACATGGCACTCCATGCAACAACTATCCTCCTATGGAAAACTCTTCCCACAGACAATCTTTCCCATCAGGGTGCCAGCAGCAGTAGAACCAAAAAAGAAGGGGGGGGGGGTTCCTCTGACTGCATTTATAAAACTGTCTGATCCAGGTAGAGAGATGGTGCAGTCAAATTCCTTTATAGTGAAAAGGCTTTGGTGCATGAGAAGTTGGTGCAAGGACTGTTTAAAAAATGGTTCTGTCTAAACAATTGGGAATTATTCATGTAAAGGGAGATCAGTCTGGAATAGTGAAGAAACTAGAGGAAATAGTTTGGCAGGCTTGGAAGCAAAGACCGCTTCTATTGAAGAAGCTGAGGCTCCACTATCAAAACTGAATTTAATCCCCTTGGTTGAAGTTCCTTTTTATAAGCCTTAAGTTTGATGATGCTGAAGTAGCAAGGATGAAGGAACTGGGATGAGTCAGGCCCTAAAGCAGAAATTAAAGAAATTAATAATGGAAACTAAATTGCCTTGGACTAAGGTCTTGCTTATAGCCTTATTCTGAATTTAGACCCAAACTAGATCAGATACTGGACTGTCACCCTTTGAGTTATTGTAAGGGATGCCCTTGCCAGGATGTAGGAAACTATTACCAATCCCCAAGATCACAGACATGTATCTTAGGTGGTATGTCAAAAAGGTACTGTTGTCTTTATCATCTCTTCACAGGATGCACTTCTTGCCCAGATGCCTCCTTTGGAGTTTCCAGTGCACAAGATGCGGCCAGAACAGTGGGTGTTGATCAAAGCCTAGAAGGAGGGGCCACTGGAACCACAGTGGGAAGGCCCTTTCCAAGTGCTCCTAACACTGAGACTGCTGTCCAGATGGCTGAGAGAGGTTGGACCCAGCACACCAGAGTGAAAAGGGTCCTCCCTAAACGCATGGACGGAAATGGAGAAGGGAAGGGGGGGAGTTTCTTGAAGCTGCTACTCTGGCTGTCTCTGTGTACTCCTGTTAATTTCGTTACTCCCTCCTATACCACATGTCCTTGTAGAAAGAAAACAATGGAATGCCCCCTTTCTAAGCTTTTCAGTTTTAGAATACTGGTTCAGTGTGCAAGAGAATGCTTCTGCTTCAGTAGCGCTGGTGAAAACTTGGCATGGATTTCTTACACCTGGAAAATGTTGTATGTCTGGATTCCAACCAAGGACGAGGTAAAACTGACATGCAGATTACAGAAGGGCAGGCACATGTTGTCCCAGATCAGACAAAGGAGAGTAAAAGGAAATAATTCATTTTTGGCTTAAACATGATTTTGTAGTTCCCTAGGGAAAACAATCTTCTATGTGAGGCCATTGCAGGCAGGAAGCACTAAGGCAGATTACTAGTTTGGGGGTTGGAATGGTTGATGGTGGACTGGCAGTATCTCTACAGCACCCAAGGGAGCAACAGCCAATTGGCACAAGCTGGATTAGGCCCCTGTGTGAGGGAGTTTGGAGAAGCTTGACTTATAGCTGTGTGACAGCTAGCATGCGGTGGTAGCCTTGCTAAGCTGGTAAGGTGCTGGCCTGCAGCTGGATGGGTGACTGCATGTGGATGCTGACTGCTATGCATTATTCACACAAACAGGGCTAATGAGTGCCACTTGGTACAACCTGGAATGTACACTATGGGTGCAAGAGGGTCTAGCACTGAGTAAAGAGGTGGAAGTCAGCAAATATGTCTAGTTCAATAGTTGGCAAACACAAAATTCCACAGGAAAAATCCATACAGGAGATCTCTGAACACAGTTTTACAACATGGGCACAGAGGAAGCACGAATATTTTGAGGGTTACCTTTCAAACTTGAAAGCTACCACTGAGCAGGTGGCTGACTTCAGTTGATCCATGTACCTGTAAAAAGATGGACTGGATGGTCATGGGAATGGCTGGCTAATTGGTCTCCAAACCTGGGAAGGCTGAGATAGTTGTATATACTTATTATAGGGATAGTAGCAATAGGGATTACTCATTGTATCCATATGCAATGGTTACCAGCTTGTTTGCAATGCTGCAAAGCTATGCTTCCCAAACCTAATAATGAGAAAAAGGTAATATATTGGCTAGGTAGTAGCACAAGAGAAATAGTGGAATAGTGTTTCTCACATCATGGTTTTTTTTAAAAAGGGAGGAATTGAAGGAAGTAACTCAGTGATTGAGAAACAGTGAGGCCAAGAACCAAGCCATGAAGCCTGCCTGAAGGAATGTGGAGGGGAGAAAAAGATAATTGGCTTGAAAGAAAGTTTGCTACTTCCTATCTCATCCTCTCAGTAGTTTTATGAGACAGGAGGTCATAGGGCAAGGTGACGTTAGAAAGGAGCGAACTAGTGAACTTGTAGTTATAAGCACACAGGCATAATAGGTTGATGAATATTAACTCACACACATTGAATAGACAATGGGCTAATTATAATGCACATATGATGTATGTGAATGTATGTAATGGGATGAGATGGGAGATATGTAGGCAGACGGAAAGACTGTAACCTCCTAGTACCTTACCCAATGAAGGAAAGGGGGAGGACTGCAGCGGACAGGTTGAGGGTTAAAAGGGGATTTTTTGTGTGTTTGTACTTGCACTCCCCATCTAATAAACAAAGGAATTGCCTCACTCGATGGTAGTTTTGGCTATTTAACTTGAGGAGAAGTATTTTTGCAGCTTTTAGCATAACAATAGGTAGAAAGCAAGTGCTGTAACAGCTGTCATACTGTGTGAACCCACTCTCAGATTAAGGAACATCTTTTAAGATCCAGAGGATGCCCCCTGTACCTAATCTAGAGTAAAAATGAAAAAAGCTGTACCATTCCTCACACTAGGGTCCCAGTCTGGATGAAGGCCCTTAACCTACTCAATAATAATAATAATAATAATACACATAACCACCAGATACAGATTTAAAGTAATCTCTGTTTTGGCCGGGAGCATCATTCAAGAGGCTTGTGATGGAAAGAGAGTTTTTCACTTACAGTTTGCATTATGGCTGCCCAACATTTCTGGAAAGTCAGGCGTACTGAAGACTTTGACTGTGCCAGTCTCAAAGAGTTATCATAATCTAACCCAGTTGATTAATTTGCAGGCCATGAGCAGAACTAACAAAGCTCAGGGGTCCTTATTTGAGCCACGCAGTAGATGCCAACAGAATGCTGGAATAAGGGGTAAAGCTGTCAGAACAGATTAGCATTTCCCTACTGATGGCATTTCGTCTCGGTGGAAGATGCTAGGAGGCCATGACACAAAAACACACAAACTCATTCTACAAATAGGAAATGATGAGTCTGGTGAGGAGAAGAGAAGGAAGATCATCAGGCCGGATGGCTGGAGGAGATTAGACAGCCGTCATGAAAATTTTGATTGCTGGAGACAATGTTCCAGCTTGGCCTGCAAACCCTCCTCTATTGTTTGAGATTCCTTCCGAGACAGCTGGAAAAGAGCATTCTTCCTTCAGAACGATGTCATCCTTTCCAAACCTCTATTTTCTTTGGAGCTGAAATTAAGTGGCACTGTTTAGCAAGAGCTCCCAAATAAAAGGCTTGAGGAAGCAAGAGAAAAGAAAGGGGACATTTTTGCCAAAAGAATCATTTGCTTAAGGGTATAATTTAATTTAGTGCTTAAAAGCTTCAATGAAGCCACATTAAAAAACTTTTTTTGCTAAAATCTTTCTCAAAGGACTCAAGGAAATTCCGATTCACTAGTCAAGAAAATGGCAAAGAATGTGATATAGCATGACATCTGTGGCACAACTCAATACAATGGCATAGCAAGGACATTATGAGCCCAATTCTAGGCTCACAATGAGCTCAGTTCCCAAGCAAGGGCCACAACCAAGTAAGGGTCCATAGGACAGTACTCCAAGCCTCCTGCAATGGCTACAGAAGTATCCCTCAAGACACCAAGACTATGGTTACAATTGGGCTGGCCTGTGCTGAAGTTCATGAAGTGACTCAACAGTAAGATAGTAAGGAAAAACAATGGAGAGAAGTTACACGCCCCAGAAGATGTAGACTGAGCCGAGTTGCACAGATACTGGCACCTTGAACTTACTGCCCTACTGTCAGTCTCCCAGCTTATGTTCAACATGGCACAAACAGAAAAGTATTCTATAAAGAAGAATTCAAATATTCAAAGGAAAGTCATAACGAAAAGGTTACGTGAGTCTGTAACCTGTGTGACAACAGGGGGAAATACATACATTTCAGATTTATTTATTGTTACATTTCATTTGTCTCGTACTTTCCACATATGAGCTGAGGGCATTGTTGTGTATGCAATTTTATCATAAGAATGCCATAAGTAAATGAACAGAGGAGAGGGTGATTTGCCCATGGATTAGTTGACTGGCTTCATGATAAAACTGGGGTTTTGAACTGTGGTGGGATTCCCTTATTTAAAACAGTAACAATCCAGTTGAGAAAGTAAAAAAAAAAAAAAAAACCAGAAAAATATTTAGTCTATATTAGAGATGTGAAGCTTTGGGACCCCCCCTCCATTTTTTCTTTTCCCTAGGGATTTCTCCCTGTACCAAAAATGAACAGATTCAGATTACGAAGGTATTTATGTTCATTACCCAGCCTTTACTCTCACTACCCCAAATGATTTCTAAAAAATGGGTGATAAGAATATTTTATAGAAAAACTAAAAATGTATTTTGAAATTATTCTGAAATAATGAAGACATGGGGGAAATGTTTTTAAATTTTCTCTGTAAGATTGCCAGCATAATTATATTTTCCATTATTTATTCAAATTATTGATATAATGTATCTTTTACTGATAGACCTATAGGCATCCTCCAAGTCATACTTAGTTTCCAAACATGTGAATAGATATCATAGTATGAAAGAAAATGTGCATTATGTTAACTTGGATTTTGTCCTATTTTTTATTTTAAATAACTTTGGGGTTTGGGTCTACAGAACTCACTGACAGTTTTAATAAAGTTCTTCATCAGACCCCATCCACAGGAAATGCTGCTTAGCAAAGAGTAACTGCAGTTAGGAGAATAACCTCTCTAAAAAAATCTCAGTAGCTTGATACCAGCTCAAGAGACAGCCTTTCAAAATGATCAGAAAATAAAACTTTATGAGCAGAGTTTTTTGTAAAAGTGAATTAAATGTCAATCTTTAAATAGCAAGATGCTTAAGTTCTCAAATTAAATATGGTTTCTAAGCTGAGTCTTCCACAACAACATAACATTTCAATAGCTTTTCCTTCAGACTAGATTTCTCTAAATTCATCCCCAAATCAGAAACAGCTTTAGAAATTTCCTTACACTTCCTTAGCAACAGGAATATATGTAAAATTTTTCCTCTGCTTCAATTCATCCTGCTTCTTCTGGCTTCTGTGATGGTTCAGATGTTTCAGAGACAACTTGCTGAAGTTCCATCTGATCAGACAGAAAATAGGAACCTAAAATGTTATGTGTAATTTGCTTTCTTCATAAAATTATTGTGTTTGATATATTAAATATCAAAATATAGTTTACTTGGACAAAAATATAAATGTTCTGAGACAGCACTTCTATGGTTTGTTTGGTGGGGGCATTGGATTAATTTGGATTCCCAGATGTAAGGCTGGAGACAGAACTCCAACTGGGAATCCATGCTCCAGTCTTCCTCTCTCCCCTCACAGCCAGAATGGAAATAACTGTGCAGGTTGCCTTTCCAAAGTGGAAAACCAACCCCAGCAATGGGGGAGAGGTGGTTCTAGGGCTAGGAAGGGGAGATGGCTGAGACCCTAGATATGTTGTATCCTGACAGAGCTCCATCCTCCTTCTCCCCTCTGAAGTGCCTTAGCTTCTCCCCTCAACTGAAAATATTCATCTGGCAAATATGCCAAGAAGGACGAGCAGAGAAGCAGAATTCATGTTAGCACTCTTCTTGCTTTCCATTAGAAGTGCATAAGCCTCTAAGTTCAGGCACCTATGAGCATCAAGTTCATTTTAAAAAGTTTTTAATGTAAATTATAATTGTATGTGCAAACCAAAATATAAGATATTTTATGTTCCTAAACCAGCCTGATGCATTCCAGATATTTGGATCAGAATACCCAGCATTCCTGACCATTGACTATGCTGCCTGAGGCTGATGGGAGTTGAAGTCCAAAACATCTGGAGGGCCACCAGGTTGAGGAAGGCTGTCCAAAACCAAAAAAACTGGCATGAGATCTGCAAAGAGCACTGAAAGAAATAAGTATTGCTTGTTTTTCATTGTTCCCAAAATTTCCATATTTTTCCCAGAAAAAAGCAGGTGCATTATTTCCCCTCATGGCTTTGATACTTTTGGGAATTTTATATGGCTACATGTAAAATTTAGCTCCTAAGTCTGGTTGGGCAAAAGACTATGTACCATGAATTTTGGAATAACAATCTAACATAAATTGGACCTGCACATGGTGGGCATGTTGTGAGCAGAGCCGGCTGGTGCCGGAAGTCAGACTAGATGGCCCGGGAGGCCCCTTCTGACTCGCTTTGTTTCTATGTTTTACAATTATAACTTCCTTTAAAAAAATACAACTTTCTACAGCCCAGGGCTCAACAAATCACGGTATTAATGATAAGCTAATAATTATAATCCAGTCACATAGACCATCACTGTATATGCCCAGGTCACATTTCAGCAAGTGCAACCAAAATGCACTGCTATCCTTTTAAAGCAAACAAGCTTGTGAGCAATGACAGCAAAACTATCAGAAAGAATCAGTGTTAGAAGAAATCCTGTTCTCATAATTCAACAAAATTAAGTATATATCTTGATGGATTTTATTAAAATAAATCTATCACTGATCTCAGTAAAGCACATTTCTAAGCAAGAATACTTAGCCTTGCAGGCAGAAGTTCTACATGCATACATAATGAATGCCACCAGTAGTATGCTTTCTTCATTAAGTATTTATTTACAAAGAAGTAATTTGGGGGAATGACTACATAACCTGTTATTCAACAGAAATGTTACTACTGCTATTATACCACTTGGGACAGCCAGAGTCATCAATTTTGTACACACACCAAAAAAGCACAACAATTACATTATTTTATCATATGCACCAGGAGAGGGCAATCTGGTACTCGCCAGCTGTTCTGCAGTATCTACTCCCATCAGCTGCAGCCAGCATGGGCACTGGTCAGGAACTCCAAAACATCTGGAGTGCACCAGGTTGCCTACCTCTAGTGTACACCGTGCAGTTCCACAAGGCATGCAGCTTAAATTTAGTGGTTAAATCATCAGCTTGCTAAACCCCATTCTGCTCAGTGGTGCTCACATTGGCAAAACACTATGGCTACTCCAATTGCAATGTATGAACCATGTTATCCTGTACACATATTAATTTGTTTTGCCCCATTAAAGACAATTGAACTTTAGATGACACTGCACATTCTCTGATAGTAAAGCATTTAATCTGCTTTCAAAGTAAGAGAGAGATAGCATATGCATTGAGAATTTTAACCTAAATACTTTTATTGCTAAGATAGGAAACAATTAACCACAGGACAAGGAGAGTCTGTTCTCCAACGGAATTAACTTACCCACACTTGTTAAGAATTTTTCAAAGTCTAAAGTACACCAACTGCGTTCTTGATTTATACAAAAATGTATTGCCTATCCAAAGTATATACACAAAAGTGTGTACATACTTGCTTTTCATTGTGTTTGAACAGCTGAAGGGTCAATTTTGCTTTCTCAGTTTCAAACAAAGTCTTTAAAATTCTTTCATAGCTCAGCAAATGCATCTGAGAGAGAGATCTAAATTTCTGATATGTTTAAAAGCAAGATGGAAGGACCAGATGAAGCAAGAAAGTCATGTTAAATATTGAAATGCAAGTAATTTAGGAAAAAGCCTGATTACTGGTGCGTTTATTTTTAAATACATGCCTTGTCCTAAATAGGTAATCACTCATGTCACTTTAATTCACTCTGATAGCTGAAATCAAACTAACTAGTGCCTGAGGGGTATTTGTGAATGGAGGAAAGAAAAGGGCACTTTCTATTCTCACCAATTTGTAACTCTTTTAATTATTGTCTTCCCCCACAATTAAAAAGTGTGTTTATTCATATATAAAAAGTACAAGGAAAGGCAGAAGCCTTATCAAAGCTGTCATGGGACACTGAAAAATTTTGCTCATTTTATCTGAAAAATGTGGACAAGATTCACAGAACTAGCCTGCAGGGTACAAGGTGAAGGTCTCCCTTATCTCAGCTGTATAAAGAATTAATCAAGCAGGGAAGCAGGAATCATGGAAATTGACCATTTCTAAGTTTTTCTGTCACTGTTGTTCCTCTTCTCACCCCTTCCACTCCCGCAGGGCCAAGGTTTTGGCTAACAACTACATTTTCAAGGCATAGCCAAAGGCAGTGACTGAACCTACATAGTTTCAAGCCTGAGAACATCTTTTCCCCAAAGACATGACAGAAAGGATTTTCCCCACCCCTTCTGTAATCTTGGCTAGCTTACTGTTCAGTTGGGATTTGTCAAAACTTCCCAGGGTTTAAACTGAGGACCATTAAAGTTCTAGGCATTAAAGGAAACAAGATTAGGATCAGAGAAATTCATGTCCCTGCTTGCAAATCCGAAAAACAAAACAAGTTGCATATGGAGAAATGGAACGTAGAGTAATTTCAAAGCCATTATCAGAGGGGTAGCAATGCTTTTCCTGTCTTTGCTGCAAAACACTGACTGGTTCACATATTCACAAGTCATCAAGGATTTTTATCCTTGCTAGATTGCTTCATCATGCAAACCTGCACTGATTCTCACAGAGTGGTTCAAGGGCAACAAGTCATCCCGATTACCCATAGGTTGTACTTGGGTTGTTATACCACAATGCATTCTTGTGTTATCCAAACTCAGGAAACAGACCCGTCTGGGAATAGGCTACTGAGCCACTTTGCAACCAAAAGATCTTTCCGCTCTTGCCGTGTGTGCACAGGCACATACCAGGGCCAGCCTCTTCACAAGTGAGCTTGCAGCACTTGGAAGCAACTGACATTGACTTGCTACCTTCCCTGCACAAGTTCAGCTATTTTTTAAATGACCCAATTCCAATATCGTAAGTGCAAAAACTATTTTAAATGGTTTGCCAATGACTGACAGCCTCTCTGAGGTGTTCCTTGGATACTTCGAAGGGGTTGTCCATGCCTGTCAAAAGAAGGATCGAGAAAGCTGGCTTTTGCAATATCTGAAAAAAGGGGCAAATGAGGAAAATGAGGGGAAAATGGCTCACAATTATGGCAGGTATGGGGAACCAAACTGGTCCCACTCACAGTGTCTCCTACTATATACACAGAAGGACTGAGGAGGATGGGGATGACAGCAAACAATCCACGGTATACCTAATTGTCTGTCAGGTGCACCTTGGGTTGTTCAAGGATCCACCAACCCACCATGACTACAGTGGCTTGTCATTACTTGCATGAAAGCTCTTGTCAGCCTTCCCCAGCCTGGGTGCCCTCTGTAAACACTGAAATATAACAACCATGCTATGTATCTGTGCCAAAAGACACGTACTTGCTTTAAAAATCAGTTTCAACAATGGATTTAGCACACAGCCTCTCACACTCCATTTGCTACAGCAGCAGAAGCAGCAAATGAACTGGCAGTTTGCTGCTAAAATTTGGCAGTGTGGCAGGGCCAGGAAGAAAGTTATCTGAAAGCAAGAGAGTATGTACCTTGCTTTCCAGCAAAAACATGCTCCCAGGAAGATGCTTCAAAGCAAGATGCACAGAGTTTCCAAAAGCATGATTTGGTTGAAAACACAATGTGCTTCCTTCAAGCCTTATTCTCAAATAAAACAATCATGTATCCCCCCCGCCACCACCACCACCACCAAATTTCAGCAGCACATTTGGTGGCACAGTGGTGGGGGGAGGGTAAATCCTTCACATTGTCACTCCCAGGCCTCTTTCATGTACAGTCTGCCCTCCACATTTATGGAGGTTACAGGTGCAGGACCCTTGCGCAACTGGAAAAAACACAAATATCTCTACCCGCCCCCACAGCCTTAACTCTTAATACTGTTGACCATGCATGCCCTTGATTGCTTCTCTCTCTCTCTCTCTCTCTCTCTCTCTCTCTCTCTCTCTCTCTCTCTCAGGCCTTGGTCTGATCCAGCAGGGCACCCTTTCTTCATTTATTACATTCTTATGTTCTTATTCACCACCTTCCCTTTCACTCACCAGCCCCCACTCAGCCTTCGCACCAAGGAAACGTCAGTGGGATTTCCTTCTCCAGATGGGTGGGGCAAGAAGGCCTGCTTTGGAGGTCTTCCTCTCCCCCTTTGCACTCTCTCTATGGTGATGACAATTTTCTGCAGTATGTTGCAAAACTCCAAAAAACCTACCATTTAATTATTGATGGCAAACTTGTGAATGATCAGATCCATGAAGTTAAACCTGCATAAGTTGCGGTTCCCCCGTAATTTGTTTATGACTCTTTCATGACCCTTTAAAATGTTAACCTATTTCAAAGAGAATCATGTAGTTGTATAATAATATATGTTTTCATATAATCAAAGCATTTACTTTAGATCATAAATACCTATATACATTTCAGCATGTATTTATTTCATTTCTATACTGCCCAATAACCAAAGGTCTCTGGGAAGTTTACAGCAGTTCATAAAAACAAGACTATAATATATTAAAACAACACATTTTTCCACTTTACAATTTTTTAAAAATGATTCTGAGAACAGAAAAATAGCGTGGTAGAGGGAGAGACAGGGCACAGTTAGAAGCTTAACATGAAGAGAAAAAAGACGCCCTAACATTGTCTAAGATATTTATTTTATTTTATTTTTTAAAGGAGGTAGGGTGTGGAAAGCATGATGGGGATCAGTGGAGGTCACCTCAAGCAAGGGCACATGGGGAGCCTTGGAGTAGCGAAAAAAGAGAAGGGCTAGGGGCTAGAAAGAAAGAAAGAAAGAAAGAAAGAAAGAAAGAAAGAAAGAAAGAAAGAAGACTGCTCAAACATTTTCCAAACTTTTCCTTGAAACAATTATTTTGAAGAAGGAGGGAAGGGATAACTTCATGCCACCATCAGAGGTCCCTGTGGGTGTCATGTTAAGGATACCTACTATAGAATAAACACACACAGCAAGGAAGCACCCTCGCTCTCTGCATTTCTCTGTATATGGAGAATGACTGTCTGAAGAAGGCAGCCTACTATTCCCATAGAGGGTCTCCAGACAATTCAGTATATTGGAAAATCAGCATTCTGAATCCCATAGCCTCCAAGGTATAGGAGGGTCTTCTTTTCAGAAAGCCATTCTCTACAAGTTTAGGACTGCAAAAGTGATGATGGGAGGGGCAGGGACTGATGACAGGCTGGGGAAATCCTCTCTTCCTATACACAGAATCAGAACACCTGCAAGGGACTAACTGCCCAAGAATTCGAGCAGCTGATTCCATTTTTTATTCCCTCAAAGCTTTCAAACACCTAACTCTTCTCTTTTTTAACCATGAGTACATAGATACAGGAGTGGAAACTGTAGAAATGGAAGCCAGAATTTACGGACTACATCACTAACAACATTTGTCCCAAATTACCTGTGTATGATAGATCAACATCCAATTGCGGGCAACAGGACAAAAATGCCATAGTATGTGTGCTAATATAATATAATATAATATAATATAATATAATATAATATGTGTGACGAGGTGGCTAGATGGAGTCACTGAAGCAGTTGGTGTGAGCTTAAGTGGACTCCAGGGGATGGTGGAGGACAGGAAGGCCTGGAGGAAAGTTGTTCATGGGGTTGTGATGGGTCGGACACGACTTCGCAACTAACAACAGCAACAAATGTGTGCTAATGACTGGCCATATTGTAAAGAGTACTTGTGGCTATAAATTTCACAGTTCCAATTGCACACCCAACAAACCACCAAGCACCTTTTTGGCAGGTTGTCAGAAGCCTTATTCTGGCAGGAAACAAGCTGCCCTCTCTTCACATACCTTGTTTCCCAGAAGAATCACAGAGATTCTGTGGTTAGCAGCAACGGACTGGTACACGCTGCATAAACAGCCATGGCTGTTTGTTTCAGCCACCCATGAGTTATATCTACTGAGCTTTGCTGCAGTCTGCTGTGGACAAGTGAGACTTCACCCTAGTCTCAAGAATCACTCTAATCTTGGATAAGGTTTGAAAGAATGAAGAGACTCATGTCCTTTGGTGGGTAGGAGAAGCGCTTACATAATCTGAAAAGGACTTTTATTGTCTTGCCTCTCCGCCAGGGAGGCCAAGGCTTTGTAAATTATCCTCCTCCTCACCCTTTTACCCTCAGCACCACCCTATGAGATACTTTAGGCTGTCAGTGACTGATCCATGGAAATTCACGACTAACTGAGGACTTGAGCTCCATTTCCCCAGTCCTACTTCAGTACTTTAACACTGCAGCACACTGGCTTAAAGATTTACTAGACTAATCACGCTTTACAGTAACAGAAACGGTTTATTTAAAACACAATTGACCAAACCCTTTAGGGCCTAATTAATGCAGGTCAGAAATCTCAGGACAAATCTAACTACAGTTACTCCATGTGCAACACACACAGCATGTGAGACTCAAATGTTTTACAGAATAATTTGAGCTGTGTGACTTGGAAAAAAACTTGAGCAGTAATGCAAAAACCAGCAGTATGTACTGTACATGCATTTTCTGCTGAGAAAATTTAGCCAGTTAAATTACTAATTCACCAATAGGATCGCCACTTTTTTACTAGTCCCATTCATGCCATGCCTTGAACACCAGCCTGACCTGAGGAGATAAGAAAAAACTTTTCTTTATTTCCAGACCACTTATTTCCATGCAAAGAAAGACTTTACCTACATTTTTTTTTTTTTTTTTTTAGAGCTGTGCTGATTTTAGAGGGCCCAGGAACTGGGCCTACGTTTATAGGTTTAAAGTAGCAATGCTACTCTTGGGAAGGCCTTAAGACAATGACAGCATGAACCTCTTCTGTGCCCATGGTTGAAAATCAATCCCAGCGTGCACTGCTCCTGCCTGTCCCACCTGCTCCTTCTCCATTGGCCTGCCCATTCCCCTAAGTGCAGCCTCAGGTAGCTGCCTTTTTTGGCTTTCCCCCCTCTCTTCTCAGCAAAGCAACTGCCTACTCACAAAAGTTGCACCACTGCTCTAGAGGAGGACTGCAGGAACACTCCCTGTTGCTGCCAGGCTCTGCACCAACATGCAAGCACGCACACCCTCACATCCACCTCTCCCCCTGCACATGTGTCCACACACGCCCCACACACAGGACTTGCATACACTGGCAGGGGCTGCTTCCCCTTACACCCAGGCACAAGGGGACATCAGTGCAGGCACCTCGTACCAAGGAGGGAGGTGGTGTCTCATGGCTGGAAGGTTTCCCACAGAAGCACACGTGTGCACCTGCCCGGCAAAGTATGCTGGCTCTCCAGAAGAAATGTGTTGGTCACACCTCTGTGGTGGTGGGGACAGTGGAGCTTGACCACGCTGAGTAACGCCCCGGACAAGATAGGAGCAATGGGAAGGCAGGAGACCTGGGCTTCTCCGGGTGATCATCCTGATGGCAATGCCCACGTACCTGCAGCATGTGCCTCTTGTGCAAAGCTGCCTTCACAAGAGGAGAGTGCCGCCTGCTTGAGCAGAACATACATGCAGCCATTTTGGAGTGCTGCTCCTGCACAGCGCAGTGTCTAGACAGGAGCACCAAGCATGGCTGCCCCCATGGTTGCTGCCACTGAAGGTGGCACAGCATGATATCCCACTGCTGGCAAGATGCATTGCCACACTTGCACACTGGAGCAGCATGAACCAGCAGGAAAAACAGGAGTGTGAGGCAGCCAATCAGAGTGCAGTTATGGCTGCCAAAAAATGGAAGCTGGAGCATCTGCTGCCACTGCAGCCACTCTTGCCACTGAACTCACTGATGGAAATAGGGAAAGCATGGAAAAATGTTGAAGCTGGCTTCAAACATAACAACAAGCAAAGCTGAAACATGGACACCTTAAACTGTTGGTCCTCCATGACAATTCAGGGTAACCAAACAAGCCACACTTCACCTTGCTTCCTGGATTCACAAGTAACAATAAGCTATGTCTGCCATGGGTGTAAGAGATTTTGACCAAGACTGCAGCATGAGCAAGAAGTTAAAGAGCCCTTCCCCTACACACCATTCTTCTGCTCTGATTCAGGGGCAATATGCTGGCTATTCTTGCCTTTAAATTCCATGCATGGAGGCAAACCATATAAAAAGGTTAGGAAAGCCATGCTGGGTCAGATCAGTGGTCCATTTAGTCCAACACTCCATTCACACAGAAGCAAAGCAACTTCTCACGAGATCCCTCAAGCATAATATGAATACAGTGACCCCCTGAAGTTCCCCAGCAACTGGTGCACACAGGCATACTGCTGCTGATGCAAGAGAGAGCATATAGCTATCAAGGCTACAAGCCCCTGTGAGCATTCTCCTCTGTGAATTTGTCCAATCCCCTCTGAAAACCACCCCAAGTGATGGCCACTCTTTACAAGGAATTGTATTCCATAGTTTAACTAGGCACTGTGCAAAGAGCTTCCTTTTATCTGACTTGAATCTCCCACCAATCAGTTTCCTACAATGGCCCTGGGTTCTAGCAGTATGGGAGAGGTAAAATTTTATTTATCTATTATATTTATATCCTATCTTTTTTCCTTGAAAGAAGTCATGGTGGCTTACATAATTCTCATTGCAATCTTATCCTCACAACAACCTTGTGAAGTAGCTTGGGTTGATAGTCTGTGGTTGGTCCAAAGTCACCCAGTTAGCACCATGGCTGAAAGAGGACTAGAACCTAGATCTAAGTCCCAGTCCTACACTCTTAACCACTACACCACACCAGCAAGCATAATGTTAACACCTCTATCCTGGCTCCCCTTTACATGTCTTTTTTCTAATCTAAATATCATTTGTTTGTGCCATTCCGTACAGGGAATTGCTTCAACTCCCATTTTAGTTGTCCTCCTCTGCATTTTTACCAACTCTATAATGCCCTTTTTCAGGTGCAGTGATCAGAAGCAGATACAGTATTCTAAATGTAGCTGTACATAGCAAATCTCACATCTAGTCTGGACCTTAGTAATACAACTAAATGTAATAGTTCAAAATAAGCAGAATATGGAATTAGTACATCATGTACTCACACTTCTCAGAAAAAACATGTGCAGGGAAAAGCAACTGTTCTATAAGGAAAGGCATTAACCCCCATACTCAGGTATGTTCAAGCCATGTGGCCATAATTAGATTATTGTGGTTTTAAAGCACTGTAAGCCACCCTGAGTAGTACATTGACTTTAGAAGAGCAGAAACATAACATTTTAATATAAAGAAATGAAGAGCTGATCCACTTTTCTTGATCCTCCTTGACCAAGTGGCACAACTATCCACCCCAAAGGAAAATGAAGCTCCCATAAAACTAAAGCTTGTGTTCCACTTTATAAAGCTGGGATGGCAATTTGTTGAACTGCAACTCTTATGATCCCTCACCAATGGCTATGTGACTAGGGTGGATGGAAGCTTCAGTCCAACAGCCTCTGGATAGTACAGAGGAGTTTAATAGCCCAGAGAAAGCATTATCAAGCTTATCAAGCACACTGGCATGGAAACAGCAAGACTGCAAGATAAACAAGAAGCAGAATAACATGATGGACTGATAGCAGGAAAAAATCTTTAGCAATCCAATCAGCACAAACTAGTCAACAGCACAAAATTAATTTTGGATAAGCTTCCATAGCACCAACTTACTCCTACCAAAAAATAGGGTTGTTCTGCAGAAATTTTGATTAGTACTTTTGCAAAAGCTGAGGTGTGTTAAAATGCCTATTCTTCTGTCAGTGTATTCCAATTGTTGCTGTCTATGGAACTAATTACAAAATCACAGTTAAAAAAATGCAAAATCGCCTCAGCATATTTATTCATGGTTCTGTCATTTAAAGCTGGCAGCATTTCCTTACTGACAGCAGCACTTCCATGTCAAGCGAAGCCACCCGGCAAATAAGCTACACAGTGTGGGTGTTTTGCAGAACAAATCACAGAGTGCCTGACAGATGACTGGGGTCACTGTGGCATGTTCCCTTGCTCTTTTCCCCTCAGTTCCCCTGTCAGCTGCAATCCCAGTATCCTTCACGGCAGTCCCCATTCTATTCTTGGCTCCAAGTCCCCACTCCATTCAGCACCATGTTTTCTTTTTCAGAACCAGGAAAAAGGTGGTAAACCAGTGATGGTCACTCTAATGTGCCATTTGGGCTTCAGTGAAGATACTGTCCCAAGCAAGATTGCAAAGAGTGGCAGGGCTTTTTGGAGTTCTTGCTGAGCACCTCACTAAGCAACACCACAATGAAATTGTTCTATCAGGTTCAGAGGACACACAACCCTATTGTGGATCAAAGAACCCCTAGAACAAGCCATGAGCTGTCAGAGTGGTTTGTTCTGCAAAACTAAGCCAACCTGCAGGAAACCAGTTTAGGTTCAGACCTCACAACAACCAATTCTAGCTAATTACCCATGATGAGTTTTTGTGTTGTGCAAACCGTCAGTATCTTTCTTCCATGGCCTCCTGTTCCTAGAGAGATACACTATGTACAGCAATATGCTGCACAAGCAGATTTGCAGCCTCTCATGTATCACACACATTTAAAATAAAGAATCTTTAAAAAGGAGTTTAGGAATTGCAGAGATTTCTTTGGGCTTTGAAAATATTGCTTATTCCTGAAAGGCAAAGGAAACAAATTCTCAACATTTTCCCCCAGTGCTCTAGTGCTAACAATTTGGACTGGGATGTCAGTTTGTGAAACTGTGAGTGTACCAGTTAGTTGCTTTAACTGTTTCCACAGTGCAATACCACCTTAACCCGATAGTCTTACATTGTGGCCTGCAGGTTTCCTTCCAATGAACCTCAGCCCAGCCCACTGCCTACACTGATTTACTGAGAAGCTCAACCAGGATGACTTTTCCACGTGTATTTTGTTGACCTCTCCCAAGCACTTTATCCGCCCACCTTTTAGTGTTCCAGCAAGTGGAAGCAAAAAGATAAAGTGCAAATTATGCATCCAAAGTTCATGACCTGTGTGTCCTCTCCTTAACAAAATTCATAGGAGTTGCCATTCTGCATGTAAGCTATCAGTGGAAACTCAGAATGAATGCAAGTACATCCCTGACTTCTATGCCACCAAAGTAATCGAGCCACCTACAGGGTAAGTGAAATTGGCCGTTATTGGCAGCAAACATGGCCCCATCCTGAGGCATCGTCAGCTCCAGACAGAAAGTTTAAGTGATACCAGGCAGTACCTGGAACTGGATCTAGGTTTTGAGAACCCCAGGCCACTCATCTTCAGCACCCACCCCCAATTGTCACCAAATGTTATTGCTCCTACCCCGCTTTAACATGTTTGCTACTGCTTGCTTGGGAGGCAGAGAGCAAGTACACAGGTGAACACACCTGTTCTTCCTCACCCCCACCCTTATCTGGGCTAGAGTGAGAGGCAGATGAACACAAAAACTGCAGAGCTGAGGAGGAGGAAAAGTAGAAGTAGCAACTCCAGGGGACTCTTGTCAGTGGACTCCAAATAGGGAAGCTTTTGTAAAGTGGAAGAAAGTTTGGTGTTTATGCATGTGTTTATTTATTTAAAACATTTCTATGCTGCCCCCATCACAACAAAGCCTCAGGGCGGCTCACAAAAAATACAAAAAAAAAAAAAAAACCCATACATAAACAATGACAATATAACAATTTAAAAGAAAAAAAATGTAAAACCCCTGGTGCATTCTCGGCTAATTTTGAAATCCTAATAAACACAATTATTTAGCAATTAAAATAAGTTTTAAATCAAAAGGTCTTAGCCTGGCGCCGAAAAACAAATAATGACAGCGCCAGGCGGACCTCTCTGGGGAGCGCATTCCATAGTGTTAATTTCAGGCTGCCAAAACGCTGCAGGTATGTTAAAGTTCAGGATGAATTAACAGCAATATGTACTTGTCTCTGTTATCCCCAATGAACCCTTTAAAGAAGGGAAAATTGAAGTAGAGCGATGCTGTTAAAGCCTTGGACTACTGGGATACTTCCAGGTGATATTTAATTGCACCAGCACTCAGCCTTATTCATGAAATTTTATGGAGGGTGGGTGTCTAATGACATCACTTTCCACTCACAGCCCTCCCATTATTTGTCACTAGTTCTTCCAGGTGTGTGTGATTGGTGTGTGTGGGGGGGGGAGGGGTATTGATGTGTTTACCAAAACTGCATTGCTGAAAAAAGGGAGGATAATTGCACAATGCCGTCTGGTTGGTAGCTCTAAGAGCCTAGAAGCACCTGTGATCTCCCAGGGCCAATTTCTCCTGAACTACACTGACCACAGATATCAAAATAGCCAAATCCTTCTTGCTATTATATAAAGTTGCCATTTGTATTTTCTTTTTTCCTTTTGGTGAGCAGCAGCACAGAGGCAGGTAGACTTTTCACATTCAGAATGAGTTGTGTTTACATCTCCTGACAAAAGCAAGTGAGGTGGTGGATTTGTTTGGCTCCTTGGACAGATGATTTAGCCAAGGAGTTAAAACCCTTGAGGTTATGCGCTCTCGCGCTCTCTCTCTCTCTCTCTCTGTGAGAGAGAGAGAGGGAGGGAGGGAGGGAGGGAGAGTCCTCTTCCTGTTCACTCCAGCCAAATCTCAAGTTTTGAAAAGATGAATAACTATCACAAAGACTCTACTACCTCCTACACATTTCACTCAGGAATCTGAAGAGTACACTCTGATTCCCATCAAAGTAAGACAGCACCATAGACAGTAGACACAAACACCCATTTCTCTTCCTGAACTTCTGCACTAAGCTGAGGAAGGGAACACATTCTGACAGTCAACGTGCTGGCAGGAGAAATTCACTCCCACTCCACCACATGCCACAAGTAAAACAGCAGCCTGCCTGCTGCTTAGGCACATAAGAAGCACACGCAGCCTGGAAACAGCATCTCTTGCCTGCAGGAGAATCAGTACAAGTCAGTTCTCTCGCTGCACAACAGCTACCCACGCGCCTGACTGGGTGCTGTAGGTCCCACAGCAAAAGCTCTGAAGCATCTCCTCAGGACAAAGGCGGTGCTCTGTTTCTCTGGGATGCCCCCATCATGCTTGCAGTGGGAAACCTGCCAAGCGAAATTCAGAACCCAGGCTAGTCTGACATCCCTCTTCCCACATGCAGAAGGCCTAGGTACTCCAGGGATCAAATGCACTGCACAAGGGCATGAACAAATCTCAAATGAGTGCTGTAAAAACATGCCTTCCATAGTAGGGGTTGCTGTTGAACTGAATACCGATGGAGCTTTTCTTTCTTTAGGCCCTGTACAAGGGAGGGGTTTAATTTAGCAGGGGAAAGCAGCTAGATGGAAGGCTTAATGCCCATCATCATCCACGAGCAATGGTCCTGGTCCAGATCAGGAGGAATAAGCTCTTGTGTTCGCTGAAAAAAGAGGGAGGGTCAAAAACACACTGCGCCAGGAGCAGGCAAGCTTTGTTGACAGTTCAAGAAACTGCTACAAAAATGCTGCCATGGGAGATGTGTCAAAGGACATGTGCCCAAAGACTAATTATATGACAGAGCTGAGCTGGGGCTTGAGTCCCAACACCCCTTAACAACTCATTCGAACCCACAGTTTTCAGCACCAAGAGAAACCTATCTCACAGTAATCTCAGGTTTTGTTTTTAAGTGGGAGGAACTTGGCAAACACCAAAAATGCATCCAGGATCACACTGGTGCCTATGGGTACCATGCTGCTAAACCCTACACTAAGTCTCTACCTAAAAATATATAAGTATGTAGTTTAGCCCTTTTTATTTAGGACATGCAGAGACATATGTTCATTTCAGTGTGTGCTGCTCATGTTGTCCCATCAACACAGGGTGCATATAATCAATGGTTTATTTATTTTTTTAATAAAAATTGAATTTTAAAAATTTAAATAGATTTTTGATTTAAATTGATTTTTCAATAAAATGTTTTTGAGGAAAAAAATCTATATATTTTCTATTTAAGATACATTATAGTCCAAAGGTTATTCATCATAAAATAAGGATTAATTTTTAATTATGTAGCATGAGGCTATATGTTCATGCAAGGTTTATTTTATTTTTGGTAAATGAATTCCATTAATCCATTCACAGTGTCATGCTCTTTCAGAGGTTTCTGTAAGATTACTGGGCAATTTTTCTATCTAAAGGGTATTATCACAGATGCTTGGTTTTACACTTCTCAAAACTGTGAATTTGTGTCTACAGAGCTGACATGCCTCTTCTTCACAGCAAAAATGTTATAAAATAAACATACAGAGTTAAGAAAAAGACCTTAATCCCATTACTTCTTTGCAAATCTATGTACACAGTATGTGCTAAGTTTCAAAAAATTCAATGAATAGAAGAAGATTGTTGAGAGTGGAATAGATCTGCACAAGAAGCTAAGAGTGAGGAGGGAGGGACAAGCAGCAAAAATGAAATTGAAACCCTTTGGGCAGAATGCTCCACAATTTCTTGGATCTTTGTGGTATATGGGCTGACGTTTCTCATATTAATTCTTTCTCTGGAGGAGAAAACCTATAATGGCAGCAGGCCATAGAGACCCAGTTTGGGAATATTTTAAAGAAGTTCTTCTACCTACAGGTAAGGCAGGCATGCGTGCAAATTATGTAGAAAATCATTATTTAAATCTAGTCTTACTACTGATTTAAATCAAAACCACCCTGCATCCACATAATCCAAACATTCTCACAAAGTTTTCACTATATACCTTCATATTCCCAATATAGAGGCTCAATCCAGTTTCTTGAGAGACAGTTTCTCATTACACTGGTATTCCACCCTTCCTCCAAAACATTAACTGTGGCATTTTAGCTCCACAGCTACCTTGTGAAGTAGGTGGGACTACAAGCTAGTGACTTGCCCATGGCTACCGAGTGACTGTCATGATCAAACAGATGGTGAACCTGAGTCTCCTATTTCCTATGGAAGCGTCCAGACATGGTGCTGGAGGAGAGCTTTGCAAAGATCCTGGACCAACAGAAACACAAACAAGAGGGTCCTAGATCAAATCCAGCCAGAGCTTTCTCTGGAAGCAAAATGGACAAAACTGAGGCTTGGGCACATCCTAGGAAGGCAAGACTCCCTGGAAAAGACTATCATGTTAAGGAAAGTCAAAGACAGAAGAATAAAAGAAAGGCCAAGTCAGAGATGGGTTGACTCCATAAATGAAGCCACAACCTTGTATTTAGAACAGCTAAGCAGGAATGTGGGCAGGACATGGGCAGGAGAGCCAGGGTGGTGTAGTGGTTAAGAGCATGGGGCTGGGACTCGGACGATCTGGGTTCTAGTCCCCGCTCAGCCATGGAGCCAACTGGGTGGCTTTGGGCCAGTCACAGACTCTCAGCCCAACCCATCTCACAGGGTTGTTGTGGGGATAAGATGGAGGAGAAGATGTAAGCTGCCTTGAGCCCTTTGTAGGAAAAAGACAGGATATAAATCGAAAAATAAATAAATAAATTTTGAAGGGCCTTCATTCATGGGGTCACCAATACCTCTTCTGAAGGTATTTCAAAATCCACTTTTAACACCTGATTTTAAGAGCTCACTCTGCTACCAACAGCTTTCCCCCCACCCCATCTCCTTCCCCCTGTATTTAAACTTGCATTAACCTGTTTTAATGTTGTTAGCTGCTTAGAGATCTCTTAGAGGGATATTTGCTGGCCTATAAATTTGAAAATACACAATAAGCAAACAAAGTAAGTTGGAGAAGACTTGATGGCACATGACAAAAACAGACTTTAATCACAACACTCTTTGTAGCCATTCTTTCCCCAAAGGACTCGTCCAAGCGGATAATGTATGCCCCTATTCCCACCACACACCATCCTATGGACATTTCCATCAAGCCTAATGCTTGAGGCCTCAGCAGTAGATCAGCATGGCTTAGCCTCTTTGGACAGTTTAATATACTACTAGAAGACAGTCCAAACTGTCTTGGAGGTCCCATCACAACCATAACTCTTGCCCATTTACATGGGTTCCTGCCACCTTTGTGGGGAATAAATTCAGCGTGCCATAAATACAAGAGCAATTTTTCTCAGTGCTATCCTTTTTGGTCCAGACTTATTCCTATATTATAGATAATAAAATAGCATGTTTCTGACATAGAACAAGTTTCATAGAGATGGTAAGTGATGAAATACATGGTAATGATGGCACTGTTGGCATTGTTGAGAGTCAGTGTGGTACAGTGGTTAAGAGCACAGGAGAGGGATATTTGAGTTCTGGTCTCTGCTCAGCCATGGAGCCAACTGGGTGACTTTTGTCCAGACAGACTCTCAGCCAGTCTACCTCACAGGGTTGTTGTTGTGGGGATAAGACTGACAGCAGGAGAATGATGTATGCTGCTTTGAGTTCTTTGTAAGAAAAAGTGGGATATAAATCTAATTAATTAATTATTAACATATTAGTTACTACCAACTCCCACAGAAAGGCTGGAATTTTTTCCTTAGACTCATGGAAGCATTTAGG
The DNA here is from genome assembly GCF_004798865.1 of Varanus komodoensis. Classification (NCBI taxonomy): domain Eukaryota; kingdom Metazoa; phylum Chordata; class Lepidosauria; order Squamata; family Varanidae; genus Varanus; species Varanus komodoensis. The sequence continues at coordinate 3,034,773 of NW_025336480.1, forward strand.
TAAACCAGGAAATACTTTTTTGATAACTATTGTAACATTTATAGCTTACTATGGATTACTCCTGGCTCTAGATTTTAAAGAAGCACACTTGAATTTTCTAGTTTGGCTCTGCCAGGCTACACACTTCCGAAGTAATTTAAATCAACATGCACTATTAAACTATTCCCCGCAAAACTTGATTTTTTGAAACATATCATTTTCTGGCCATTTACAGCAGCTCTAAAATAATAAAAATAAAATAATGCAATTAATCAACTATCAGCATGAGCTCAACCTCATGTTATGCCCACTGGGTAGATAAGATCACTCCTAAGTGCCCCTGTGCCAGCAACACCCAGCACCATGCTGACCCAAAGCATAAAAGCAGGCAGCCATGTTCTTGCCTTAGTTGGATGCCAGCACCAGCAGAATACTTATGCTGCTGGAGCATGGTGAAAGGACACTTTGCACAAGCAGCTGAGGCTTGCGACATAATGGGAAGGGCATATTGCTAATATTTCTCTCCTTGAAATATCCAAAGGTACTCTGCTTCAGGACTCTAGACATAAAAGCCCAGCAAGGACTTAAACGCCACTGCAACAACTGGGGCTTAAAGGTCAGGGTGCTTGTTCCACACAGGTAAGTTCATGGCAGCCCATATCTCAAAATGGTGCATCCAGATTCCCTTCCTTTTTTTATCAGAAGCACTCCAAGGTGTTCAAAGTACTCAAACTAACATGGCCACATAGTGCTTCCCACTCCTCCCCAAAAGTGAGAAACTATGCAGTAGCTTTCCGACCTTCTTTTGTAGCAGCCTCTCCTATACTGGTTAAAAAAACAGTTTACAAAAGGTTTATGTGGAGGTACCATCAGCACACAGCATTCTTACTGGTGGATGGAGGCAGTATTTCCAGGGATACTTGATATAAGACAATGGACAGTTTCTGCACCTATTGCACTGTTGACTTTGCCAGTTTTAACCCTGCCATAACTGCCATTTGCTACAGGTGAAGCTTCACTCCTGTGAATGAGTACTTGCATAGGAGTGAGCCTCATTAAACTCTGAAGAACTCTTGCATCTGAATTACACAAAGGGCAGGCTATGCAATGACATTTACACAGTTAGACAGCTGCCCCTCAAACAATTTAATTGTGAAGGTCAGCAGTGTCACATCACATACTATTGTTAGCTTTTTATTTAACATCACTATGTGTAAAGCTTTGTAGTATCTGCAACGTGTTGTCACAACAGTTACATTTGGCAGATCAGGTTGCATTCTCTTCATGGTCTGGGTGGGAAGGATTTGAAAACCAATCTTTTCAAATAATTTAGCTCTTAATAAATCATCAGTCCTTACTTTCAGACTGAGACAATTAAACTTATGAATGCAGGCTGCCCTCTAGTGATGGACATCTCCCATTGCTGGCTAAAGAGAGAAAAAAAATATTATAAGGAGATGCAAAAGCTTTTTGTTCCGCTAGGATGACTAATAAACAGCCCCTGTTGGCTTCACATTTTGGGGCAATGCAGCAACACCGTGAATACAGGAGGAAAAAAAACAGAGCAAGGGTGAGTTTCCACTAGGAGCAATTCAACAGAAAGCACAACGTAGATTATGATAGAGTGCTGCCCCCTGCTGGATCATATTAAAAGATGCCTTTATGGGCTTTTATTTATTTATTTATTTAGACAGCTTATATGCCGCCCCCTTCGCACAAGCCTCGGGGCGGCTTACAATCATTAAAATCTCGCATATAAATACAAAAAATACATAGAATACATAAAATAGTATTGGAGTCCAGCCACTTGAAAAGAAATAAAGATAATACTGATGACCAGAAGCAACGAGGGTTTTTAATTGTCACCATGCAAGAGGACTAGATGAGATAGCCATGCCTGGGACACATGATGGTCTATTGTACAAACATGTAGCCCAGCATAATACACTGACATGGGTATGAAAGAGAAGCCAAACTGGGTAGCTTTACCAAGCAGTTGGAGGCGATGTACTCAAAGAAACTGTATTAGAAAGAAAGAGTGCAAGGCATGACCTGCATGCTGCTTTCTGCAACACAGGACATGGGCTCTTCTAGTCTTCTTCCATGGGTTCTCGCATCTAAAATGATTGCTGACATCGGGATACCCCTCAGGATGCCCTTGTCCTTTGAAGGCTGAATTGTACGTATCCCGCCTCCCATTGCACTGCCCTTCCCCACCGAGCAAATGGGCGCACAGGCCTCCTACGTTCAGCACCATGGCAGCTTGTGCATGGGAAAGCTCTGCAGCCCGTGAGGCTGACCGACTGCACATTGTGCGTAATGCGGGAGACTGCAATGTGTGGGTGACATGCTTGGACTGGATTGTTCAGCCATTGTAATGCATTGACTGGTGTCTTTCGGATTGATGGCCAACATGGGAGCACTGTCAGCATGCACAGTCCAAGTCCAACGCATTGCGGAATTGTATGCCACTGCGCAGCTTTTGTTTTCCTAGTTGTTGCATTGCTCATCTGTTGGTTAAGCAGAAGGCAGTAATTAAATTATATTATTGTTAACCTTGGTGAAGTGTCCACCAACATAGTAGCACTGTAGGACCACCAGAAGGGACTACCTAACATCCAAAACTACAGTGGTGCTACCAAGGCTGCAATCCTATACCCAATTACCTGGGAGTAAGTCCCCACTGAACTTAATAGGTGGTATCCAATACTAGTTCTACTTAGAGTGGATTCACTGAAATTAATGGGATTCACTTTAACTGATTTACCTCAGTGTTGACCTAACATTAAATACTACCCAATGGAACTTACTTCTGAGTAGACACATACAGGTCTGTACCATTCACCATCATCTTTATTAATGTTATAATACACCATTAAACCTGGATTGGCAGAAACTATGAGCCAAGTGGACGAACCCACGGCTGTGGATTTCTCTCGGCTCTGGATTTCTCTGGCAGCATTACCTGTCTTGGTCAATAACTGTATGAGACAAAAGATTATTGTGCAATATATATTTTTCCTCTGTCATTAAGTTATCACGGTGGGGCCTACTAAACAAGATATCAAGAACTGGGTGAAGGCCTAGGACCTGAATTACTTTGCTACCTCAGGCTCTAAGTTTCTCAGGAAAGTATTTCTCCAGGAAACAAACCAGATGTACAATTCTATGCATGTGCAATCAGAAATACATCCCACTGGGTTCCCAGTGTGTTTAAGATTGCAACCTAGGTGGGATAAATCAGTCTTTGGTCCTTAAGTTTATGAATTGTTTCGTAAAAAGAGGATATCAGGCTTTTTGAAACAATTGTTAAAGGACATTTATGGTTTTAGTTGTGAACATTTAAATAAATTAAAGCCACTATAAGGCAATTGCTTTATAAGCAAAAGAAACTAAATACTAAGAAAGTAATGCAAAAACCGTAAGAAAGGCCATGCTGAATCAGATCAATGATCCATCCAATCCAGCACTCCGTTCATATGGTGGCAAACAAGCTGCCCAAAGGATTGCTCAAGCAGAACAGATAAAAGGTATCTGCCTGTCCAACTGGTGAGCTCTTCAGCAACTGGTGCATGCAGGCATGCTGCTTCTGATAATGGAGGTAGCCCAAAGCCAGAAAGGCTAGTAGCCACTGATAGCCACTGTCTATATCATTCCCAACTCTGAAGATTATGGGTATCCAATGGAAGACAGAAACAGTGTGCAGGCTAGGATTTGTATGTTTGTTTATAGTTTTTATATACTATTCTTTAGCAGACCCAATACTCCCCTTGCCCTCCAAAGCATTTAGACAATAGATTCCAGCTGTAAAAATGCTTTTCTCCTCCTTATGAGGCTGAGAGACTGAGATACCACAAGGGTTCCTTGAAGAATTGTGGCACCTCTCTCCTCCCCTAATATCCTCCCCTAAGCCAGCTACAAAATAACCATGCTGCCTGCAAGGGTAAACAGGGAGCCCTCCAAGGGCAAAGTCCCAGCTCCAACCTTAGAAGGCATTTCCAAGGTTGGAACTAGGAGTCTGACCTATGCTATGGCTCCCCAGAAAATGTCAGGAAGTTGTAGGATTGTGCCCTGAAGGAACTGGTTCTTTATTTTAATCGGCTTTTATAAACAAAAACACAAGCTTTGCAAACCCTGTCTCACTGAAGGACTAAAGACCATTCCCAGAACTGATGCTTTTGTAAATTATGCTGTTATTTTGCCAAACAAGGGCAAAAGTGACCACATGAACAATATGCCATATACTGTAACTAACAAACACAGTAAAAACTAAATATTCATGATGATCAACAGATAGACAGCAGTAAAAACCAAATGTTACAACAGAATTGGTATGCATATATCCAATCACCATATTAACATATGCTGCTGTCGAGGCTCTGGTCGAACTGTGGAACGGAGAGATGACCAGGGCTGTGGACACGATCGCTCCCAAGCATCCTCTCCCACCGGGCAGAGTCCGCTCTTCCCCTTGGTATACACCTGAATTGCGGGCGATGAAGCGAGTTGGGAGACGGCTAGAGCGTAGGTGGAGGAAATCACGGGATGAATCTGACCGAACACACTTGAGAGCCCACTATCGGGCCTATGCTGTGGCGGTGAAGGCGGCAAAAAAGAAGTTTTTTTCTGCTTCCATTGCCTCCTCACAATGCCGTCCGGTGGAGCTTTTTCGAGTGGTACAAGGCCTGGTTTGCCCGGGTCCTAAGGAAGATCCGATGCCACCCTCAAAGGCCGCTGTGACGACTTTGCCAGGCATTTCAGGGAGAAAATCGCTCAGATTCGTCACGAGCTGGACTCCACTAATGAATCAGAGGTCTCTGGGGAGACGCCTATGCTACCGTCTGGTCCAAAATTATTGGAGGAATTTCAATTATTGCGGCCCGATGATGTGGACAAGGTGTTTGGACGAGTACGTCCCACCACTTGCCTATTGGATCCTTGCCCGTCTTGGTTAATAAATAACTCCAAGCACGGGATTGGGACCTGGATCTTGGATGTGGTTAACGCTTCTCTGAGGGAGGGTCAAGTGCCTGCCCCTTTAAAGGAGGCGGTAATACGACCGGTCCTGAAGAAAGCGTCACTGGATCCAGAGATGGCCACTAACTATAGACCGGTGGCCAACATCCCGTTTCTGGGCAAGGTGTTGGAACGAGTGGTGGCGGGACAACTCCAAGCACTCTTGGATGAAACTGATTATCTGGATCCTTTTCAGTCCGGCTTCAGACCCGGGTACAGTACTGAATCTGCCTTGGTCGCCCTGTACGATGACCTGTGCAGGGAGAAGGACAGGGGGAGTGCATCCCTGTTGGTTCTTCTGGACCTCTCGGCGGCTTTCGATACCATCGACCATGGTATCCTTCTGGATAGGCTAGCGGGATTGGGGGTTGGAGGCACTGCTTTGCAGTGGTTCCGCTCCTATCTCAATGGTCGATTCCAGAAGGTAGTGCTGGGGGACCATGTCTCTACGTCATGGCAGCTATGCCATGGAGTACCACAGGGCTCCATTCTACCCCCTCTGCTACTTAACATCTATATGAAACCGCTGGGAGAGGTCATCAGGAGGTGTGGGCTGCGGAATCATCAATACGCTGATGATACCCAGCTCTACCTCTCGTTTTCCACTAATCCAGGTGAGGCAGTGGCTGTGCTGAACCGGTGCTTGGCCAAGTAATGGAATGGATGAGGGCCAATAAACTGAAACTCAACCCAGACAAGATGGAGGTCCTGTTGGTTGGCGGATCGGGCTTCGGAGAGGGTGGATTTGACCTGGTCCTGAATGGTGTAACACTCCCTCTTAGGGACAAGGTCCGCAGCTTAGGAGTACTCCTCGACCCGGAGCTTTCTTTGGAAGCTCAGGTGACAGCAGTGGCGAGGAGCGCCTTCCTTCAGCTTCGGCTGATTAATCAGCTGCGCCCCTACCTGGAGTACGACTGCCTGGCGACAGTGACACGCGCTGGTGACTTCCCACCTAGACTTCTGTAACGCGCTTTATGTGGGGCTTCCCCTGAAGACGGTCCGAACACTTCAACTGGTGCAAAATAGAGCTGCCAGGTTGCTGACGGGGACGGGGCGTTATGCTCACATGTCTCCAGTCCTCCGTCAGCTTCACTGGCTTCCCATTGAAGCCCGGGCCCAATTCAAGGTGTTGGTGATGACCTATAAAGCCCTAAACGGCTTGGGTCCTGGCTACCTGAACGAGCGCTTACGTCCGTATATGCCCGACCGCCCCTTGAGATCTGCGGGAGAGTCCCTTCTCCGGGAACCCTCCATGAAAGAAATTAGGAGAGTAAGTACTCGGAGGAGGGCTTTCTCTGCGGTGGCGCCCAACCTATGGAATTCACTCCCCAAAGAGGTCCGCCTGGCACCGTCGTTACTGGTTTTTTGGCGCCAGGTAAAGACCTTTTTATTTAAACATCATTTTAATTGTTAAAATATATGATCTGGCCAGGGCAACTTCTTCCTTCTCTTTTCTCCTCCTATATTCTTTATTTACTTATTTTATACTGTTAATTTTAATTTTATATTATTGTATCTCAGTGTATTTTTTGTATTTTTGTATTTAGTGGTAATTTATTATGTTCTATTGTATTTCAATGTATCTTATTGTGTTGTAAGCCGCCCCGAGGCTTCGGCAAGGGGCAGCATAGAAATGTTATAATAATAATAATAATAATAATAATAATAATAATAATAACAACAACAACAACAACAACAACAACAACAACATAATCCAACTATGTTTACTAGGATGAAAGTTTTACTTATATCACCGCTTTGCTATCATTCCTGGATCTATGTCCTAAAAACTTTAAGCCATGCATGTAGTCAAATTTATATTTGAACAAGGCTAACAGCAAAGTTTGACAGCAATTTTTTTTCAATTTCTACCTTGTTTTTCCAATCAAAATGAGAAACTCCAGGAGTTTACAATGTATAAATAAAATAATTAGACAACAAACTCAAAATATGCAAGAAACCAATCATGTAAATATATAACACTAAAAATAAACCTCTACATGAAGTTTTCAAAAATACCTGACTCCACACATGCATTGCTGTTTCTCTGAAGGCAGTGAAGGGTCATACTCTGACATGTTACTTCAAGGAGTGATTTTCAAGATGTTGGTACTACAATTGAACAAAAAAGAACTGTGTGTCTTAGCTGGGTTTTTCCCCCTTTCCTAAAAAGTACAAAGCCACTTTCATAGACCTAAGAGGACAGAGAGGGCTCATAAGGAGGGAGGCACTTTCTGGGGTACACCAGGAGGAGAGTCCATGAAGTTTTAAAATTGTAGCCTCCAATTTTCCAAGTGTCCAGAAAGGAAAAGCTACTCCAACTGTTACAACAGTGATCTTGTACGCTCTTAAACCCCATTCAGGGGTTAGCAAAACTACTCATCACGTAAGCAGCAATAGGGCTGCATCAAATGGTCTCCCCCGAAAATTGCATCACAGTGTGGCTCCATTCATGTGTACAGCCTGAATTCCTGCCACAGGGAGGGATGCACACGCAGAGCTGGAGATGGATGGGCTTCCATGCAATTCAAAGCCCTGAGCATTCCAAATCACATGGAAACACCTGTGCATACAGCCTTACTTGCATACCAGCTACAGTAACAATGCTAGTAAATGATTTGTTCCAAGATGAAATACACAACAGGCCAGTTGGGCTGAAGACCCAAGTAGCAAATTACAAGAGAGTAATTTATGGGGAAGCACATTTTGGACCACCGCTCCAGGAAAACTATGTGCAATGTGCATCACACAAACTACTCCACTTGCAGGGGGGACAAAATGTACAAGCGTGAAAGTAGCGGTCCTCTGGGTAGTGGTCAACTGTGCTCCAACACCAGTGCTAATCTGACATCCCATTTCTCCATTGCCAGGGCAAACATTAGTTATATTGTGCAAGTGTTGGTTTATACTAGCACAACATCACTAGCTCTAGTGCAGTTGGATACTGCATAATCTTTAAGATTACCAAACCCTGAGTTATGGTTTCCAGGTACATGTTCTACTCACATCATCAGCATTAGCATCTCAGCATCTTTTTAGTCAGTGCCAATCTGCCCCCCCCCCCCCACACACACACATTCAATAGGCTTCTGGTTAGCTGGTCATGTGAATCGGTGGTCATAAGCAGAAACGTCCCATGTTGCTGTGACAAGAAGTACCAACAAGCTCACAGAACCAGTGGCTCAGGAAGCGGCTTTGTAGCTTAGACCTATTTCCAGCTATGCCTTTAGGAAGTGAGCAGGGAGAGATCCACAACATCCTCGTATATCTCCATCCCTACCGCCTGCATTTGCACAATACATCCAGTTAGTTCTCTTGCAATAAAAGCAACACAACATCTTGCAGCAAAACCAACACCAATTACAATCTATGCTTTTGTGGGCTATAGCCCCCTTCACCAGATGAATTAAGCATACACCTATGTGTATATGAGTACAAGTCCTGAGTACAAAGAAAAAGTAAGCATTTAGGCATGGAAAGAAATAGCATTAAGCATGTCATATGCTACAGAAAACATATGTGAACACAGAAAGCAGTTGCATGGCTTTACAGTCATAACCACAGAAATTAACAGGCAAGAGTACAACAAATACCTAAAGGTCCAGAATTTTCTCTAACAAATGAGCCATTCCTGGTATTTATCAATACCAAATCTGACAGAGCAAATACCACAGAAGTCAGTCTTAACTAATCTTGAATGTTCTAGCTCACTAGAGAAAGTTATTGTTTCTTTCCAGGTGTTTATGAACCTTAGCAATCCAACTGATCATGCCTCTGGCTCTTCATTAGACAGATCATCATTCATTTCATGATCAGCTCACAGCCACCGTGGTTGAATTCTGAATTCATTGGTGTTCTGTCCAGTAATATAATACACCACTGTATCTCTGGCTTTACTTGATGCTTGAGCAAACTTACTCACTTAAGCAGTCATGCATCTGACAAAATGGGCATCAGCCTGTAAAAGCTTCCATCATGAAATTTGTGTCACAAGACTTCTATAACTTTTGTGATGACCATTCAACATACCTGAAGGCTTTCTCACCTAACAGTTTGCAGGCCCTATAAGAAACTTGTTTCTTTCCACTGGCCCACAGACTTTCACTCTGGAGATCAAGTCAGCCTGGAAGCAAAACCTTCTCCAGCATAATCCCTTCCCCACAATTCCATTTGGGTTACAAGGGAAGGGTGGAGTGCTGCCCTTATTCCATGTTAAGGGAATGTTTCTCCATGAGTAGAGCCCTCAACAGATGTTGATTAACAACACAACCATCCCAGTTCTGCAATGATATCCCCTATTACTGCTGTTGTGAATGGTCACCTGGCCTGTCTTGTACATAATTAAGCAGACTGAAGGGCTTGCATTTCAAGGCCATTTCGCCATACTGATGCCCACAGTTTATTCATACACCTGCCAAAGGGGGATGACACTGGCTTCGTTTGCTAAAACCCATTAAGCTTGAAACCCGGTCAGCCTTTGCAGATTATAGTGACATAAGCAAAGGGTGCAACCCAAAGTATGTTTGGACAGAAAAAAGGAGTCCTACAACTTTGTCTGCCTGTATCTTATAAGGTGCATAAGACTGCACTCTTCTTCTTTCAAGGTGGTACCACATTTAAGTGTAGCCCAGTAGCCATCACGACTGCTACTACCGAGCATTGCACTTACCCCGGCGAAGGAAATCAGGGCTGCTGCTGCTGCTAAAACTGATGCGAATCGCTACTCCTAGCGGGACAGACTCTGCATTACCCATGACTGCGCGGTGCTTGAAGCTATCCCCTTCCGCGGAGGGTGAGAATCCCTGGAGGAAAGTAGACGCGGGGTCGCCGAAATCTGGGAGGGAGGCTGGCAGGTCCGGAGACTTTGGCCTTCAACAACTGCAAAGCTCTCCCGCCAGATCGGGCGTTCAAACTCGGCACGTGGACAGGAAGGCCGACCAATGGACGGCGCGCGGGGCACCTGCCAAATGGGCCGGCGGCGGGCTCCTGCTCGGCGCCTTCCCGCGAGCCTGGGAGGAGAGACGCCGCTGGCGCCGGGAAAGATCCCGCCCTGCTAGAAAGCAGAGGCCGCGGTTGTCGCTTCGCTGCCATTGGAGGCGACTCAGGGCGACGAAAAGGGGCGTCTTGAGAAGCCCCGTGCGCGGCCCTGATGAAATTGCTCGTAAGGAGAGGCGCCTGCAAAGTCCGACGGTTCCACAGCTAGGCACTCCTCCTGCTTAGTCCATGTGTGTGCGTGTGCATGCATGTAATTTGAATGCTGGACTTCAGGCTGCTTTCAACGGTAGCTGCTTTTAAGGCGCATTCATGTGCATACTCAAACGGGCGGAGTGGGGCGGGAGGGGGGTGAGTCCCACCATTTCCAGAATTTCCCCGCCAGCACGGCTGGGGAATGCTGATAATCGCAGGACTTTCGTCCGGCTGAATGTACACAGGCTCGCTCCCTTCAAAAGCAAACTAATGCCTACCCCTCCATGCTCCTAAGTGGGAACGTCCCAACGCAAAAGGACTGCGAATAGCAGTCACCACTTCGCCGCTCCGTGTGGTGGAGCAGGGCCTTGGAGCTGAGCCCCGAGCCCGGCTTGCAGGATGACGGGGTTTCCGCTATGCGCTATTCTCTTGTGCACCCCCAGAGAGCCCGCGCGGGCCGAATTCTCGGCTTCTCGGGTGGGCGAGCCAGTGTCTCAGCATTTCATGCTGTAGTCAGCAAGTAGGAAGCGTATGTGGATGAATCACGAGTGGCTATTTTTGAAACGTCTGATGAAGAGATTTCGTAAGCTTGCACCGTTGGGTGATGGTTGACCTCATAAAAGAGTTACACTGATACTGGTTTTGGAAGAAGTCATCTGTATCCTTCACAACCACCACCAACCTCATCAAAAAGCTTTGGAAAATATTTTGATGGTACAATGAGGACAGCAATACCTAGGGGTTTACCTCCCACTTATCAAATAACTCACACAAGCACAATTCTCTAATGATGTCCGTCATAGGTACCTTTCAGAGAGTTCTTAATGTATCCCTATTCCTCAAATTTCCAAATGGGCATTAGGACAGCCACATTAAGCAAGGTGTGTAGCTGCCCCAGCTTTCCCAATGGAACTAAACCCACTCTAAAATTTCCCAAATGTGCATGTGCATAGATGGATGCATACAGACACAAGGCCCTTCATGTGTCACATGCAGGGGATTCAGGTGTGGAAAGGGGTAGCAGGGTTGCCCCCACCTCTGACCCAAGATGCCTCTACAAGGGTTCACACAGATGCTTACCAGGGGGCCAGTGTGACTTGGTATCTAGAATGTTGGACAGGGGACCTGGGAGATTTGGGTTCTAGGCTCCTCTCAGCCATGAAACTCACTGGGTGACTTTGGGCAAGGTTGTTGTGAGGATAAAATGGTGTGGAGGAGAACTGTGTAAGTTACTTTGGGTTCCTTGGAAGAAAGGAAAAGGTGGGCTATGAATGCAGTGTAATAAATAGTAACATCTTGCTTATACGTCCATGCCTAATACATCAAGGGCAGGCTAATATATGGATATTTGGAGGAGGTGGAAAGGGATAGTGGTAGGTACCAGAAAGATCCACGACTCAGGCCTACAGAACAACAACAGTAACAAAGCATAAATCTGCACATGCCTCTTTATATGTGCTCCTAACTCTCTGTCCATATGTAGCTTTAAAGAACTCCATCTCCTAAGGACACCTCTATTTGTAAATAGGACAAGAAACAGGAAGGCATTTGATTTTAGAAAAAAGGCACTTCAGGCGGAAAGATTCGGTGCAGGGACAAGAGGCAAAAAAGCAATGCATGAAAAAGAAAAAGAAAAACCCCAAGCTTGTACAGGGGGGTCAGACACAACAGAGTTCACAGGGGCCCCATACCTGTATTTCAGCAAGTGCCCTCGGAATAGTGAGGCCATTGGTATCCTGGGATTCAGGCTCCAAGTGAAAGATTTGGGAATCAGTCTTGGTCACCTTCTAATAACCACCTCTAGTGGGAGACTTAACATCAGGAAGGCAGGAAGGGAGTACAAATATGTAGAGATACAGATTCCTGTAAATGAAATTTCACTCTACATGTTATATCTAATGTCAATCATGTGAATGATCACACTGTAGTTTTCATTTTTATTCCTATCAGTGAGAATAGCCAGTGTATTCTGACTGTAAATATGACCCCACTGCTGTATTCCTATCAGCTAGGCACTGCAAATGAAAATGAACTGCAGTTTTTCTTACTCTCCTTTTAAAATAAAAGCCCAGCTTCCTGTACCAGCCTCTTTCAGCTCTTCTCTGTACTGGGGCAACATTTGCTGTATTTTATGGGATGGGATAATTGCATGTGCTTGATGTCTGTATTAATTAGTCAGACAAAATGGCTAGTGAGCAATTCCTAGCCAAAGCAAAGAAGACCCATTGAAGGAAATATCTGCATGAGTGCTGCAGCATTTGTTGTGGGGAATTGCAGAAGGGAAAAGGATAGTAGCATGTGTTTGCTGCAGGGATATTCATCTCTCAGTCTCTTCTCAAATGATACTGCCACAAATTTAGTATTTAAGTGAATCTTGATAATGGCCTGCTGAAGTCAAAGCAATGGAATGATTGTGACATCTGGTTGCTACTTATCTGTCTTCTAATGCACTTCTTATCTTCTCCATTAGAAGCAGCTTCACAGTTTATTTCGGGTACATGAGCAAATCATAATGGCTGTGGTCCTGCACATAGCTAAACTCCAACTGGGATTTAAGCAATCTCACCCTGTGTAAGACTGCATCCATAAGCTACACCGTTAACCCTGCCAACGTCTTGTAAGAAGACAGAGCTTGGAGCCACCATGGAATTTTTGAAAGCAACAAATTCAGCTCTAATTAATGCTAAAAGCACTTCTAGTGGTTACAGATGTTTAAAAGCATTGTTTGGAAACTAAATAGGATTCCCATTTTACAGCTGAAAAAGCATCACCCAAGTTCAAATTATTTTGTACTATCCAATGCTAAATATGCTGGAACTCAGACAAAGCAAACCAAATTAAAGGATTTCCTTTAAATTAAGTCTTATGATCCCGAGCCCACTGGCAAGGATAGTATTTAGCATTTAGGGAAATAAAACAATTGTCAGATTTATACTACTAATAATAATCTATCACATGTTTGGAAATCATAGATGTGGATTAGTTACAGGAACAGTTACCTTACAAGGAAAATCAGATTTACTTAAACAGGTAAACTGTGTCCTTGTAATGATGTCAGCAAAGAAGAATCTGTCTTACAAAAGCTAAAGCCACACACCAGCCTTCTCCAATCTAGTACACTCCAAAAGTTTTGGAACCTAACTCCCATTTATCCCTGATTATTGGTCCCTCTAGCTGTGGCTGATGGGAGTTAAAGTCTAAACCAGATGGAATACACAAGGTTGCCACATGGAGGCACTTGCTACACACTCCATACTTGTGATGATGTAAAAGTCTTGTTATCAAAGTCTTGGCCAAGGAAAGAACTCCTGGAACTCCGCCAAGAAATTCCAATCAGGTAAGGACAGCCTCAAAGTGTTTCTCACAGCTACTTGAGTATCTATCTGTCTTACTTTTTCCAGGAGGATGGCAAAGGAGAGCCAGTCAGAGCAGTGAAAGCCTTGCACATCCATTCGAGTGCGCATGCTGTGACGTTAACTGACGTATGGGGTGCAATCTTGGCCGTGCTTTAATTAAAGAGGCTTGACACAGTTTGCAGAGGATTAGCCTATCCACTGAAATAATGACAGTGCAAGACAAACTTGACTAGCCACAGAGGTTCAGATAATCAAATCACCACCACCCTTGCCACCAGCAGAAACAAAACCTGTCTTATTTAAGGTGTTAATACAGGTCTATGGGTCACAACAAATACTAGCTGAGAGAGCAATATAAGAGAAACAGAAAAGAAAGGAGAAATCAAAACTGCTCAATAGTGCTGGTTGTACAGGTTAAAGCATGCAGGTGCCAGGGATTTTAAGCCCAACGGCACAGGGAACACAGGACAAACTCCAGGCATTAAAGGGCTTTTGGACAGGAGACTCAAGGCCACCCTCGGTGACTCCCTTTCTCCCACTCTTGGCACTGGCTGCTGCGGCTCCTCCTGCTCCTCTTTCTCCGCATTGCCACTCCTTGCTTGCTTGCATGACAAGCAGAGAGCCCCTGAACAAGGAGGCCAGGGCATCTGCTGCTCCTCACCACCACCACCTGGGTCAGCATAGTATTCTTCAGATACCATTATCTGTTTGTTTGTTTTTAATAAATATGCATTCTGGAAGCTTCATTTTACTGCAATACAGCCTTCTTTTTATCAGCAATTGTAAACTATCCTGACAGCTTCAGCTGTTGGGCACATAGAAATGAAATAAAAGCATTAAGTGAACCATAGGTTGCCATGGTGAAGAGGAGGGGAGTGCCGGGTGGCTCTTGTCAGCAGGCCCCTGCTGGAGGGTGGACCTCATACCAGCTTGTTCCGCACTTCCAACTCTCATGGACCATACAGGTTGGAGCCAACAGGGAACACAATGTGGGGTAGAAACAGTGAACACCGCCCTTCTGCGCTTCCCCCTCACACAACTGTACTTTCATGGGGCAAGAATGGCAGAAAGGAACCCTAAAGGGTTACTAGACAGTAATAGGTCTCTTTTTTCTCTCATCTTCAACTCTGCCCTCTCCAACTATTCCCACAGCCACCACCCCCCAAAAAAAAGCTCCTCTCTCCACAATAGAGCTCTGCTCCCAAAATACAGTAAGCAAGAGGGAACAGCCCTAATCAACAGGTCCTACCTCTCCTTTTTCTTTGCCAATACACCCCAAGTATCCTCTCTTAGGGAAGCTCTGGATCCCAAGAAACTATTTCCGGGCAAATAACTCTTTTCCAGGACCCATAGCCAGCCTTCGCACTCGGCAGAGTGAGGCAGCCACCTCAGGGGACTGATACTGGCTGTTTTAAAGGGGCAGCCACTCGTTATTTATTATGGTGACAGTTGTACTGCCAGGGATGCAGAGAGATGCCTGTGAGCTTTTTTCCCCTCAAATAGCAAAATAACTTGGCCAACCTTGGTCACTGTGCACCTTGTTTAGAGAATGGTGGGGGGATGCTATTTGCTTCTCTGTCTCTGACAGCAAAACATATTTGCCCAGCCCTACTGGGACCCTGATACAGCTCATTTGTCTGAAGTGAAGACAAAGTATAAACACGTTTATTGTACTAAGGGATGCTTTTGAGCTATTGGCCACTAGAGGGGGCTAATTTCTCTATCATCCAATTCATCATCCAACTGTAAAATACCCACACAAAGTCTGGTGGTAGGCTGAGTGGGTAGCCTATCTGAGCAGTTTTCCACCCCAGTGAAATTGCTGGATAATATCTGAACAGACTTTAACAAAATTTTACTTATTTTGTATATGTTCCAAGTCATAATCCATTTCCCAGAATCCAATTGGGAATTTAGGCTAGTAAGAAATGTCTGTATGACTTGGCAAAGTAACGTGTCGTCCTGGCACTTCCCTGTTGAAGTCCACAGATGTTGTTATGACATTTTTATCCCACCCCCTTTCTGAGGTTTGGGTATATGGTTCACCCTCTTCTCATTTCATCCTCTCAAGAACCCTCTGAATTGACAAATTATAATTCGTCCAAACTATTGCCAATCACAGCACCCCAAAACACCCCAAAAGTAGTTGGCAAGAGGGAGGCCACATAGTAAAAATACCACAGTTATACTGTCCCAGAAGGGAGTGGGGATAAGAACAAAATGAACTTTGTGTAAACCCCAGCTCACAAGCTAGCCTGACCTCAAATACAGTAATCAAAGGGACAGTGGAAACTGGTTCTAGCTGCCATGGAAGTTCCAAATGTGCAGGGAGTGGCAAGCCTGTGTGAATCTCAAGCAGATAAGAAATAGACATGGGAAATGTCTGGTCCTTGACAGAATAAAGGACTCTGAAGCTAACAGCAGGGCGGGGGGAGGAGTTGCATACATTGATGCATTAGACATGTATTAGGTGAACTAATTGCTTACATAGGTTATAAAACGCATGTACTGGGGTGCACTTTCAAGACACTGTTTGGGCTGCATATCCCCTGTTGTTTCCCTTTATCCTATAGTGCATTCAAATAAAGTTTGTTTGGCTCTAAGTCTCATCTCAGACTCCTTTTGACTCAGGGTCTGGGGTCCACCTGGGCTTGCCCAAGCTGTTAACCAGCTGAGTTAGGTAACAAAAGTTATCCAGTAAGCTTCAGAGATGAGTAGGGATCTGCCTAGTCATTTTCCTACACTAACCACTGCACCATACTGGTCTCAGGTATTGTGCTTTTGTTCATATGATATCTTTGTAAAAATGTATGGGAGGAAGTCAATTCCATATGACCTTCTGTATCCATCATGCAGATGCATGTCTGTGAATGAGGTATATGTATACCAGGCAATGCAGAAAATGCTGCATACATGTATTGTGCTACTCGCAGGCCATTGGCAGTAAATGGCTGGAGGAACCAACTTCCGGGTGCGTGTATTTTATTGCTGTAACCTGCCCAGGGAGCCTTATGGCTAATGGGGTGGGTTAGAAATTTACTAAATAAATAAATAAGATGTATTTTATAGAAAGAATGATAGACATTGCTGATGAAGGCCACCATGGCAGCACTGAATAAAATGTTGGTATGGATGTCTGTGCTTCACATAAAATGTATATTTTCACTGAATGCAAATATAAAGTTGGCATTGTCCCGGGTTTGGCATCAATTTGGGCCCCTAAATCCATCATAAGCCACTTCAGATTTTGATAAGTTCTGTCTAGCAGTGTTGCATTGTTGCCTCTTAGAAAGGAAAGCAAAGAAAATTACTCAGGGAAGGGAGGGTTGTAGTTGCTGACATTGTGTGAAGTTGGTGATGCTTGAATCATCCATACAGCCATTTCAGGTGAACCCAAAGCAAGGCTTTCTTTTCTGTCCCATCAGGCAATGAACACAGGCAGGGGTGTAAAAGAAAGGAATGGCAGAATGATAGTGGTGCAGGCAAAACTGTGGAAAAATACAAAAGTAAGGATGATGCAGTTATGCTGGATGCAGAAGGGAGTCAAAAGCCAGTTTATGGAACCGAAGAAGAGCATCACAGACACTGTGCATTTTTTAGGCAGTGAAGATTTGGTGAGACATGACAGAACTATGGTGTGTAGCCAGGAAAGAGAAGGTTGAAGAAGTCAGTTCAGAATATTTTGGGTGTCCAGGGTGGGGCAGTTTTTTGCAGTCTTGCACAGGCAGAATCAATATGAGTTGGTAACAGACTGAAAATGGAGAACAAAGGGACGGAAGGAATTGAAATGCTGTGTCAGGCTTTCTGTCTGGTCACAGGATGGATGGTGAGGTCAGTGGATATGGGGTGAGTCAAGGACTGGGGGAAAGGATAAGTATATTGAGATGTATTGAGCTGAAGGCTGCAATAAGACGTAGCAATAAGGGGTACATGGAAGGGCCTTATATACACATATATAGCCAATTGTTGTCAATATATAGGTGGCACTGAAAGCCATGAGACAGACTGAAGTCACCCAGACTGGGTGGAGAGTGAGGGAAGAGCAGGGGGCCAAGAAACACTGCCGAGACTGTGGTCAGAAAACCACAGTATTTACTCGTGGTTAATTGTGTCTGGGCCAAATCATTTTAGCTATATATTGAATGCTACCCCATAAAGAAAGAAGCAAACAAAAGAATCCCTGAAAAGAAAACTAGCCAGTCAGAGAGCATGATTTTCCAGCCTTCGCCATGGCATGCTTGTTTTCTACATGCAGAGAATGTATTTGTTTATAGGATCGGGTGAGCCTTTGTGTATCGTGTGGACTGGCATAGCCCAGACTCATGTTTATCACCTCAGTAACAACCAGATTTTTGTTTCCCTCTATGATTTCAAGCCAGCAGTTCCAAACATCTGATAATTTAAATGCTAGCCTAAGCCATGGATGGGAAGAAGCGCCTATTAATAGATCTGTGCTATTTGCTATAGACTGGCAAGGAGTTCCAACTCCCAATTGTTGAAGAGTAGCAGCAAGATTATTCCTTCCTAAGTTATACTCCTGAATGGAAAAAGGTTGCAGTGATGCCATGTGGATTTTTGCAGTGAAGAACTGTGATCTCTGTGTGTATGCCTTTTTCCCACACTTGGACTGGTGGATCTCAGGGTTCTAGTAAAAAGTAGATCTCACAGTCCTGATGTCTGTTCATGTTTGACCTAAGGAACCCAATCTTCTTAATATTAGGCATTCAACCAAAATCTGTTTTTTTCAAATGAATGTATAATTTTACAATCTGAAAATATACAGTTTTTGTTCTACCTATAGTAAAACTGAGTTGACTTTGGTTCTTAAATGTATAGCTGCCTTTAGCTTGAATACATATTTTTTCTATTATATCCCTTCTGATATATTTGTAGAATGCTATTCCCTCTCAACCATCTCTTTGGAAATGAAAAAAATATACATAATCATGTTTCAGGTTTAAGAAATTAAGTTTAGTTGTCCCCTTTGCTACCCTGCTTACAGTGGCCCCAGAACAGAGCTCCAGGGATTTAATTAGGATCAGTACCAAACTCAAGATCAGAGGGAAATTCAAAATCCAGAGGAAATTCCAGAGGCAAGGAAAGTTAGTGGGATAAGGAAAAGGCGCAGAGCTGATGCATGGACATTTTTTCAGAGTCTGTGCCTAGAACAGAAAGTTTTCAAGTCGGGTTTATGGCAGTCTGCGTGTTTGCATGTATGGATTGTTACATGTATGGATTGTTCGTAACCTGGGAACTATCTGTATGCCCTTATTCATGAAGAGTCCTTGTTCCACAGGGAGGAGGGCACTTCTGCACCTGGTAGCCAACCAGACCTTTCAGGCACCAGCACCCCCTGAGGCTAGGAAGCTGCTCCCTAGGCCTGAGAGGGTACTAACTCCATTTTTGGAGCAAGCGTCTATGGCTTCCTCTGGAGAAGGGCCCAGGCTCCCGCTAATCTTCTTCAAGGTCCCTTGACACAGTCAGTTCTTCCATGATGTCTGGATCAGGAATGGGGTGGAGAGCAGCCTCTCTTCCAAAAGGCAGCCCTCCAGAGTAGGCTTGACTACACATGGCACCCATCCCTAAGTCATCCTTCCGGAGAACTGGTTGCCAAAAGACATGGCAGTATACTAGGTCAAGCTGCACCAGCCACTTGTAGGAGGATACCTTTACTCCGGATCAAGGGCTACCACTGGGGCAAGGCTGAGCTCCAGGGCTCCACTCAGCAGAGTGAGCAGGAAGGACCCCAAAGGCAGCAGAACTGACTTACCCCATTTTGAAATTAGTTATGTACTATTCATTGCCATCTAACGAGATGCAGCCAGGTTAGGGTTCGGATTTAGACAAGAAAAGGGCCTAAAAGTCCTAGCATGCTTCCATCAGCCGTGGCATGCTGGAAGCCAGAGACCCTTTTTAGCATTTTAATCCCAGGGTATAAAATTACCTGACTGCCCCACTGCTCTCAATTCTTAGTAAATCTGTACTTAATCTCTTTGTGCAGAAACTGGCAGCTCGTGGCCATATTGTAATCAACCAATGGCCTGAAATCTCTTTCCTGCTCAGTTGTTTCCAAATGATGAGCCCCCAGCAAATAACAAATAGGCTAATTGTTTGTTCTCAAGTCTATGACCTTATTCTTAGTACTGGTGCAATTCATTCCATTTTGATTGCTTCAGCTTATGAGGTCATTCAATTTGCACCACATAATTTCCTGATTCTTCTCTGTGTTAACAGTACCTCATCACTTGGTTTGATCTGCAAATTTCATCAACACTCTTCTTACTCTGCCGTGCTTGGACACTAATAAAAATATTTCCTAAAATGGGTCATGAAACTGATCATAGAGAAACCCTGATGATTATTTTTCTCCAACTAGAAAGCTTGCTTTGTGGAACCTTAGAGCTCAAAAGCTATTTCAACTCTTACCTCAAAGGCAGAGATTGTGGCCTTCCAGTTGCTGTTTGACTCCATATCCCATCAGTGGTCACTGAAGTCAGTCCTTGATTTTCATGGGTTTAACTTTTTGCAGATTTGATTATTCACAAGTTTGCCATCAATAATCATATGGGAGGATTTTTGGAGTTTTGCAGCATACTACAGAAAAGTTTCATCATCACAGAGGGAGAAGGGCAAGGGGACAGAGGGAGAATTCATTACCTTGATGCAAAGAGTGAGTGAGGGCTGGAGAGTGAAAGGGAGGGCAGGGAATAAGAACACTAGAATGTAATAAATGAAGAAAGGGTGCCCTGCTGGATCAGACCAAGGCCTGAGAGAGAGGGGGAGAAGCACTCCAGGACATGGGTGGTCAACAGTATTAAGAGTTAAGGCTGGGGGGTGGTAGAGATATTTGTCGTTCTTCCACATGCTCAGGGGTCCTGCACCCCTAACCCATGAATGTGGAAGGCTCACTGTATACTTACGTTGACTGTGGCTGATGAGACTTGCAGTCCAATGCTCTCTGGAGTGCTACACAGTCCTTACCCCAGCTATAAGGAAATGACTTGTAAGGGTTCTCGGACATTAACTAGTCAAAACTCAACATTTTCAACAGATGGGTCTTCAGGATTTGTTTAATGGCCATCTTTCAGGCAACCATCTCAGTTTCACTTCATTGTCTCTATGTGATGCCTTCCCCAACCCAGTGTCTTCGGATGTGTTGGACTACATTTGCCACCATCTTGGCTCAGGAGAATGAAAGTTATCTAACACATCTGGAAGGCACCCAACTGGGGAAGATTGTTCTACTTGGTATGGCAGTTATGCACACCAACTCATCTGAAAGCTAGTCCTCAAGATGTGGGCTTCATCTGTATACCAATGCCACACCTTCAAGGAGTTTGTGCTGTGTAGTGAGTGATCCCAGGCCTTCTGACAAGCAGTTTCAAGCCACAGAATAACAAAGCAGCCATATCAAGGGAACTGCTTTTTTTAAATGTTGGTCTCATTCTAATTCTCCATTGAAGGATCTGAGAATAATGTACAGAAATTGTTTATATTGTAAAACATACTGTTCCCTAGAAGCTAACTCAGTAAGTATGACCAGCTAGCTTGTTCTTGGGGATTACATCTATCTCTCATCAACTCTGAAGGGTGCATATGTGTAAACTTCAGTACATGACTTTTTAAATACTGAAAAGTGGATAGGGGGAAATGTTAAGTCTCCACTTCGAAAAATCCTACAGAAGATGTGCCCTGTTTTATTTATGAGCACCTTTTAGAATGATGAGACATGCAGCTCTTGTTTTTGGATATCTACATTTATGTAGTTATTTATTTATTACATGTATTTAAAGCTCAGAAATGTGGGGAGAGTAGCATTGGCCATTCTTCTTCCATTTCCCTCTGTCACAAGCTCTGGAGCTGGGGCAAGCATTTCCCCTGTGGAAGAATTGCTGGGGGCTGGAAGAGCTTTGGTGGTTTCAGATCCTGAGTCTCCCCTGCTCCACCTAAGCTGTTCTCCCATTCCTCCCCCTCCCCCTGCTCTCCCATGGCAGAGCTCTGACGTTGGCGAAATGAGACATGTGAATCTTCCTGCCGGGTTAGGGTGTCCTCCTCTGAGACTGATGCTCCGGGGTGGGAAATATTAAGCTTGACCTTTGAAGGAAGTTTATGATCTATCCTATGGCCTCTGGGACATTGATGTGTTAGCTATTTTTTCTACCAAGAAGCTCAGGGTGACTTACAAGGTTCCCCACCCACACACATCCTGCAAGTTTGACATCACAAAAACTCTAAGAGGTAAGTTAGGGTGAGAATGTGTGTAAGTGGCCCCAAGTCACTCAGTAAGCTTCTTGGCTGAGTGGGGATTGGAAAATGGGTCTCCATGGCCTTAGAGTAAGAGTTTAGCCATGGTGCCATTTTGCTAAATTTAAAGTGAGAACCCTCAGCTACATCTGTGCCATGCCAGCAATTTATAATACAGTCTGCTCCTATCATTTGTATAAGGGCATTTGCCATTTACAAAGGAAAGGCACATTGTATATTGAACATCAGCACCGTGATCCACCTTTTCTGGCACAAAATCACGCACAAGAGGTGTAAGCGTTTTTTGCATAACTGATATAGATGAATCTTGCATTATGCTTCTCTGTAACCCTTGGCCCACTCTTCAAGCCACTCTTTTGTGATTAGTGTTTGTCCTTAGATCTGGATATTTTGCCAATGCTAGGCCTATTTGGTCATTCCCACAACATGACTGTAATCAGGTGAAAGGTGGGGGGCATGTACGCAGGTCCTGACCCTATAATTACCTCTCCTCAGGCACTCCCCCAGAACCTCTTCCCCATTATCCACATGTGGAGGGGAATAATCTGTACAGCTGTACATGTATAGGATGCTCCAATATCTCCATCATTGTCATCATATTCCTTCCCCCTTATTGGGAACCTTTTGTGATTAGGGTTCTCAAACATTTTCCCTAAAATGTAGAAGGTGGGATAGAGTACTGCCTTTCCATGCTAGCATAATGGCATGGAGGAACAACCACACAGTTCTGCTAGCAAAAGCTAACAACCTAGTTTCCAGACCTGCTCCACATTCCTGGAAATTCAACAGCTTAGCGATTAAGGTTGCCTGCCACTTTTTAAAAAGTACTTACAGGAAAGTACACGCTGCCTGAGTGTGTGTAACCCTAGTGAAGTGCTTTACATGTGCTCATGGTAGGAGGGGCAAACTACTCAGCCAGAAACAGGAGGGAGTCCACAGAAGGGAGGAGGCCTGTGATTGGTTGACTGACGTCGCCCCAAATTTTACAGGTATGTCCCAAGGCACAGCTCCAGCAAGAGAATCTCTCTTCAACATCAAAGTTTGGAAGAAGAGCACATGTACAGAGCTAAGGACTCCGAAAGTACCTTGTCTGAATTAATTTCTCCTGCTCAGACTCTGTGCAACCTTAGCCAACTGGAATTGTATTGCTGTACATGTCATGAATTATTATGTTTTATAGGTTCCTGATACTATATAATATCAGAAACCTATAATCTTTCTATATTTTTCTCAAAGCAATTTTTGTTTTCAGAACCATACAGTATAAAATATTGGAATGAACCTGTGATCTGTATTAGACGACAGAATTACACATAGTGCAACTGTGGAGGTCTGTAGTATTTAATAATATGTCAACATTTTTAAAGCCTAAGCATGCAATTCTCAGAGTAGGGGAGCAGATGTACATGGAAAAGCAAAATATTGTATCAGGTCAATGAGAAATTTACAATGATACAAAATGAATGTCTGATGTAGACACTGACATTCAACCCTCACCCACTAGCAACATGACCTGCAGTTTCTTTTTTCCCCCTGAAGATGGCAGAATGAGACACAGTATATCCGTCTGCTACCCTCGCTCTTGTTTTCTGCTTTATTTCCTGTGTGATGTGCTGTGGTATGAGGCTTCTAATAGGCCCATCAGTATCCTCAATAGTGCTCTTTCATCATTTGCAAATCAGTGTGAGGTCGGCTGTTCTGGATTGGTATCTTTAACAGTATTGGTCCATCTGCAGCTTCTTCTGCATTCACATTCTCAGAGACAGATTGGTATTACTGACAGGCTCCAAAAAAGACTTTTATAAACAATTTCATGCATCCTTATATATTGTCCTTTAGTTGTATATTTTAAGTGTAAGTCACTTTTGGTGCACATCTTGGCTTAAAAATAGAGTATAAATATGATAAAATATAGCCAAACATATACATTCATACAACATGGGGAAAGCACACAGCTGCAGAATTCAGGGAACCCAAATATGCAAAAGATTCAAGGTGCAATCTTATTCTTGTTTAGTCATAAAAAGACCCACAACTCCCAAAGTTCCCCAGTTAGCTATTCTATCGGGGGAATGCTGGAAGCTGTAAGGCTTTTTTTTTTTCTAAGCATGTATAGGATTGGATGCTAAAGTTAAAATGGATTTCTATTAAAGACTAAACAGACTTGTAGCATTAATATTCCATTGCATTTATATCCTGCCTATTTTGCTCTTGTGAGGAACCCAAGGGATCTTACAGAGCCCCATTTTATTCTCACAACATCAACCCTGTTAGACTGAGAGTGAATGACTGGCCCAGGTCACCCAGTACGCTTCATGGCCAAGTGGGGCTGCGAACCTGGAGCTCCCATGTGGGGGATTCCCACCCTCCAGCCACCACACCACACTGCCTGTCATTCTAAGAACTAATGCATTATTGGTATGAAATCAACATCATGCTCCGATACGTGCTGGCTAATCAGCATGATCATGCTTAATCAAATGTGGAATATTTGACAATGACAATATTACTCTGACGTTTAGCGTCTGCAGACATTTGGGAAGTTTAGTCCTAGCAGATAATAATAATGGGTCATCCGAAAGGAAAGGAAGTCCCTTTTTGTCAAGGTGGCAGAATGCTGTGAGAGAAATATTGCAGATTATATGTTACTATATAAGATGCAAAAGCGGCAGAATATTCCAGAAAACAGTAGAATTTTCAGTACATCATCATACCATTTTAGACTGTGCAATATTTCATATCTCATTAAACAGAGTTGTATATTGTGAACTTCCCAGAGACATTTGGCTTTGGGGCAGCATAATGATTTTTGGATTTGCTGCCTTAGCTATTCCTATAGGAAACTGGAGAGTATTGGTGCAGGGAGGAGAGGGGAAGGAAAAATTACACAACGAATGAATGTGTAAGGTTAGGGAACTCATCTCTCAGTCGGATTTAGTAGACAGAGTGTTAGCTCTTGAGTTTGTTTCTGATCCTTGCACAGTTCCTGGTTGCATTTATTGGCTATACCTTAATTCCTAAGCCTCAGTTCCCCAATCTGTAAAGTTGTCATAATAAGGATACAACCCAGTGCCATTGAGACAGAAAAATAGCCAACATCTCCCAACATGCTGGGCACTGTAGAGTTTTTGCTGTCTAAACATGCATAGGGTTACATCCTTAATAAGCTATATCACAGGGTTTGTCACTAAGGCCAGAATCCTGTAGACACTTACCTGGGAGTAAGTCCTATTGAACTTAAGGGAACTGACCTCTGAATGGACTTGCCTAGGGTTGCACTGTTAAAATATTTCAAAAAACAACTTTAAAATGAGATGCCATCTAGAACAAAAAAAGAGATCTTAGCAGGTCATCACCTCTCATCATCCCTCTCACCTAGATAGAACCAAAACCTTTGCAGTTGTTCCAAAGTAAATGTGATGAAAGAATGACTACCTTCCCTGGGGATTGGGGATGTTGAATGAGGAAGTGTGGGAACACTGCCCTTTGCATAAATAGGAAGAGTTACATAAGAGTCAGCAAAGCGGGTCAGGTCAGTGGTCAGTCTAGCTCAGCATGCTGTCATCAGTGGTAGCCAGTGCGAGAAGATGCAGGGAAAAGTGCACCATGTTACACAGCCATTGTAATGATGCATGTCCTTGTTTACTACTAGTTTCCGGCAACTAAGGTCTAGTAGTAGCATCCAGGACATGGCAATGCTGTGCCCTGGTTGTTAGAGAGCACACCAAGAATTTCAAGTGCTCATGCATGTAATTTACCTGCCTGCCCTTTGCCTGTGTGAATCTCCCACAATCCTATTTATTGTGGCCAGAGGCTGGAGAATGATGCCTTGAGCATGATGGAGCACAGTGCAAATGGAAGAATCAATGATTCTGGGGTAGGACAACCAGTACCATATTGGACTTCCTTCTTTGGGGCACTTCTTGCAATGCTTCCTATTTAAAGCTAAACAAACAGATGGCAGTTCTGTACAGATATGTTTGTAGGTCAGTTTTCCCCCTTCAGAAATGTCAGACACAACTCCCATCATCCCCTGCCAGCATGGCCCTTGGCTATGCTGGCTGGCAATGAAGATAGTGGCATGAACTGGGAATTGCATAAACATCCCATCATTCAGCTCCATGAAAAGGGGGAAATGATCTTTCCATGTAAAATGCTGAACTGATGTTCTGTGTTTATTCTTTCCAAATCATTATAATAATGCAGAAATCCTTGCACACTACCACTGTAATCCTAAACTTTTTATCCATTAATTATATAGAAAATGTTCATTATCCCAATTATTTTTGTGGCACTTGTACAGTTGCCTTTCTAGTTCTACTGCATCTATCATATGACAGGGAATAATACAAGATAGTCCAGCTGAGGCTATATCGTTTTAATCTTAGTTGTTTAAATCAGAATGTGCATAAGATACCCTGTGATATTTTCCATTTTCCTTATCATCCCTTCCTTTCCTTATCATCCTTGAGACTGATGCAGCACAGTGAATAGTTATTTCAGGAAGCTTATTATAACCTTATCTTGATCCCAAGACCTCATTTTTAAGAAATTATGGCTAATTCAGTATCTGATATGATACATCTATAGTAAGAATTGATTCTTTTCTCTAAAACATGTTAATGTAATGATCTATCTCTTTTGAGATCCTTCTGTACCTTTGCCCATGATGCTGTAAACTTAACTTCTGAGGAAAATATACATAATCTGAAATTTATCTTTCTAATGGACTAGAACATTAGATAAGCAACATAATGTCAAAATTACAGATAATTCTTCTTCTGAAAAAAGCTCAAAATTTAATTGGCATATATCTGTGTATTTTTCCTCTGTGTTATACTGTTTCTTTCTCTTACAAACCTTGCTTATTCTACCTACTTTATTTTCTCCTAGCTTTTAATCAACATTTGTTCAGGATAATTCAGGTGTGTTGATTGCTATGTAATCCCAACAGAATATTTTATTATTGTCACTGTGAAGCAGTTTTGAAATGATCCTTCAATTCGTGTCATTCCATAATGTTCGGGGAGTGTCAGGGAGGGAAATGAAAGCAGTCTGAGATCTGTCTTGATGGCAGCTGATCCATTAGAATGTTGTGGAACTGACCCAATACTGGGCATGTTCTCCTGTCATGATGACCCACCCTGGCAGTTGGCTGCCAACAACCCATGGCACACCTAACAGAGAATCAGGCTCACTCTGGGTTGTAGGACCCCTCTGTCCCCCTTGGCCCTTCCATAGATATCCCAGGGAACATGACAACAGGTACAGTGCATTTCCCTTTCTCTGTCTCTGGTTTGCCATAGTGCCGGGGGGGGGGGGGTCACTTTAAATTTTTGAGGGGGAGACCCTGAATGATAGTATGACAGCCAGCTGTTGTGATCCCTGTTTTGACAGCCACTGAGAGTCTTTTCAAAGCCACCAAGTGGCACATTGGAGGGGAATAGTCAGGAATATCACCATCACCATCATCCTTACTACACTTAGGGCTTGGGCCACAGTTGGAAGCCTCGGCTGGATCAATGTCCTGGAGGATACTTGCTGTCACAGTAGGAAAGCACCAATCCTGGCACTAACCCAAAGAGGTTCCAAATAGGCTTTTCTTCATTTTGGTTTCTCTAGGCAGCTGTCACAAGACAGGCTATAACTGGAAATCATAGGCATAAGTGATCTTTACTCATGAAAAGGAGATAAGGGAAGCAAGATCCTTATATTTAGTTTTTGCACTAGACTGTCCTATAGCAAGCTCAATTTCCTAGTTGTTCCCAAGACTCTAGGCCAGTGGTGGTGAACCTATGGCACACGTGCTGCAGAGAGCACGCAGAGCCCTCTCTGTCGGCATGCGAGCCAAGTCACCCCAGCATCGCCCCAGCAGCCGAGCATCGGATAACAGCGCACATAGGGGCCATGTGCATGCTCGGAAAGGAGTAGCAGCACCAAGCGATGGCATCATGAGCCATGACTCATTAGCCACAATTCATCCGAGCTTTCACATGGCCGGTCAGTGCGCTGCCAAGTGTGTGTGTGTGTGTGTGTATTTGCCTGGACTGGCTGTGAGTTGCTTTTTCTAAACTAAAACCTGTTGTCAGGTTTTATTGCAGTGTTGGCACTTTGCGATAAGTGGGTTTTGGGTTGCAGTTTGGGCACTTGGTCTCTAAAAGGTTCGCCGTCACTACTCTAGGTATTAGGGGACATGGAAAATGCAAGCCACTCCCTTTTAAAAGGCGCTGTCAGTTTTGACAGCTAGCTTGGGTTCCCTTTAAAAGGGGTTACTTGACAGGACTCCCCATGGTTGCTTGACAGGGAAATGTGCATCCATGCTGGCGTATGTTCCTGTGATGTGATCTGTGCTCTCTTTATGCTCTGTAATCTCAGTGATTGTCCAAGGAAATACGCAATGCCAAGACAGGGTTTGCTCTGCTACTTAAATCCTGTTTGTTCCCTTTGAAGAACAAAATGTAATAATCTGTGCTATTCATGTGTTGCCTTGTAGGTACACACCTTTCTTCCAGTACCATGGTCTTCAAAGGGCCCATATTTCTACCTCCATCATGCATCAAGCAAGATAGCTTAAACACTTAAATGCAATCAGAAGCTGTGCTGTCGGTGCTTTTAAAACACTTAGCATGTGCAACAAATAGTTGCCTGGAAAAACAGTTGCATAGTGTTGTGTCTTGAAGGATCAGACTAAAGTGCCATTAGATGCAAGTTCAAATCCCCACTTGGCCCATCAAATCCCCCATCTGGCTGGGGCTTGCCACTCTTTTTAAGACTAACTTTTCTTCTGGGCCACCTTAAAGTTTCTGCATTTTGGTTTGCCAACTAGTCCTGTGCATGCCCTTGTTAAAGTTGTTTTGTTTGCCACAGTCTCATTTTCTCTACCTAGAAGAAGTTTACTTTATAGCAGTTACTTGTGTATGTTTATGGTGAGGAGAAAGCTCAAGGTGCAGTCTAGACCAGTAGACACTTGGGTTAAGGTTCTACCTCTGCCTGGGACCCGCTGTATAACCCTGTCCTGTACATGAATGGGGCTTAGAAAGAAGGCCTTTTATGTCAGGGTTCCAGAGTGGACCCAGTGACAGAATTAGAGAGAGGAGCCCTGCAGCTTGGAACAGATCTGTGGCTGATGGAGTCCAAATGTTTTGACATGTTCTTTTCATGTGCAAAGAACCTGGTACCAAAACTGTCTATCCGCCTAAACCAGCCTTTGCTAACCAAAAGCTCGAGTCTGGTGAGGATGAGGAGAGTTGCGTAATGTAAGGTTGGGGAAGGCTGATCTAAAATGTGCAATGTAAACAGTGGCTGTCTTCTGCCTTTCTAGTAAGCAAACCCACCCACCCCCACCCCCACCCCCATCTTAAGTAAGGCTACCTCATTTCCTTTTTATTTGCCTATATTTCTATACTGCCTAGTAGCCAAAGCTCTCTAGTCAGCTGGCAAACCTGGAAGCTTAGCATCAATTGTTCCAAGGAAGTCCTTACATATGCAGATGTGTAGAATCAATGACATATGCCAGTGTTTGATAAGTGTGTGTGCACGCATGTAATAGAGAGCAGCTGCATGCTGACATAAACATATCACTAAGTGACTGCTAAATCTTTCAATCCAGATTACAGTGTTACTAGGCCGGTGCAGGAAGGGCTTTGATAGACTCCTATAAATTGGGGTTACACCTTATTTAAGAGAAATAACCACAGCTGAGAGGCCCAAGGGTGTCAGCTTCCTCCTTTTTTATGGAGGATTCCTTTTTTATGATGCCTTTGTTTACTCACGCACCTTGAACAGTTACAATCTTTCTAGCAGCCTCTCAGTGCTGACAGAGCGAGGAAACAAGCCGCTGGTGTGTTGACTGGCCTTGATGGAGCCCACGAATGGATCTGTTCTCTGAGAAGCTCTGCATATAATCTTTGGATACCTGTTAAAGGAACAGAGGAAGATGCCTTACATTAAGCCAGGCGGTTTGCCCAGTGCAGCCCAGCGTTGCCTAGGATGAACAGCTGTGGCTTCCCAGGGTTTGCTGCAGCGATCTTTCAGTCATCTGTGACCTGATCCTTTTTTCGTAACCAGAGATGCTGCCAAGGGCTGACCCTGGACCTTCTGCATGCAGAGAAGACACTTCAGCACTAAGCGACGGTCCATTCCCATCATATTATTCACACTTACACAGGTTTTTTCCCTTCTTTTCCATGCAAGCACCCTGTCAGGGCCTGCTGTAGTAACAGGCTATTACAAGCACTTCACCAGCACCTCACTGCTGATATCCTGATACAGAGATGTGCATCGAAACGAAGCATGCTCTCAGTGAGGCAAAGCCCAGGTGAGCATTGTGACAAGGATGCACATCAGCTACAGGCAGAGGGGGATGTTTTGGGATGCAGATCCCCCTCGCTGGATTGGTGGTGGCTGTTTTTCAGCAGCCCCATGAAGTTGATCATGGGGTGCCCTCGATCTGAATGAGCATGGCAGCCATAACTGGTACTGGGAGCGAGAGTAGATGACAGTGTTCAGTAAAAACAGATTTATGAATAAGCTTCACTGTAGCCTGGAATATCATGGAGTGAAGACAGCCATATATTAAAAAAGGCTTTGCGTTTACTTTTTAACATGCATGCAAATGTAGCAGATCAGCTAGTCAAGTGCTGGCAAATGATGCTGCTACGGCTGCTGACTGCCAGCACCCTCTCTCCATACACTT
This sequence comes from Varanus komodoensis, assembly GCF_004798865.1. NCBI lineage: Eukaryota > Metazoa > Chordata > Lepidosauria > Squamata > Varanidae > Varanus > Varanus komodoensis. The sequence continues at coordinate 3,065,271 of NW_025336480.1, forward strand.
TTTTTCCTGTTGTGAAACAAAGTGCTCCACCACAGGCAGTTGCATGAGTCAGCCACTTCTGTCTCAAGCCCTCAGTAGCAACAGCATGAGGAGGAGGAAGAGGAGGGAGGAGGAGGAGGGAGAAGAAGCAGCAGCAGCGGTAGCAAGAGGCAAGCAGAGAAAGCCAGTCTGCCACTACAGGACACTGCTCCTTGTTATCGCTGTTGCCACTCACCTCCATTCAAGGAAGGAAGCACTTACGGCTAAAGGCCTGAAGTAGAAGTAGTCTGCCTCTTTCCTGGACATCAGCTGCAGGGTGCCTGCCTTCCCAGGAGCAAAAACGCTCCCTCTCTCCCTCCCTGAGAGAGAGAGCACATACCAACATTCATTTCACTGATAAGCTTCTCTCTCTCTCTCTCTCTCTCTCTCTCTCTCTCTCTCTCTCTCTCTCTCTCACACACACACACACACAGAGAGAGAGAGAGAGAGAGAGAGAGAGAGAGAGAGAGAGAGAGAGAGAGAGAGAGAGAGAGAGGAAAACAAGTTCAAAGAAACACATCCCCAGCATTATGAACCTCTGTTTTAACCCCTGTTTTCTCCCAGGGGCCTTTTTTACAGGGAGAAAGAATGTTAGGGCATTTGTTTGAAGTCTTTGTAAAAGATGTGGGTGATATTGTCCATCTTGCTCTTGGCAAGAAGCTTTATTAGTATTTCTTCAGAAGCACTTGCAAAGACCTTATTGGACTAGCTGACAACTAGCCTCTTCTAAAAATCTTTGCAACTTTAGTAGGCAAGACATATAAGGGGATTGGCTGGCAATGACCCAGGCCTCCTGCCTCCTGTCTTCTCCACAATCATGCACAGCATATTGAAAATATTTGTTCAGCTATACTGCATTGCACCATGCATAGGCCCTTGTGAGAAGAAAGGAAGCTACTTTCCCAGCTCTCCATTGCCCCTGTATGATTTGTTGGAAGCAAATAAGATATACTTGCTGCCTTTTCCAGTCACCTAGTACCTGGTTCCCTGGGAACATCTGCATGCTACATCTAGCAGGAAGAGACTCAGTGCCGCAAATTGTATCTAAGAGGTAGCCTTGTTTGGAATTTTCAGGGCACAGTGGAATTACATAAGAGACCATGGAAAGGTGTGTCTGTTTAGTGCCTCAGGGCCTGGCGAAGTCTGGAGAAGGGCAACAAAGGTGACCTACCACATGTAGGATTATATAATAATGATGGAAACAAGGGAGATGGGGCAAAACAATCAGCTCATTAGTCTAAGGAAAGGGTGTGTTGGGAGAAGTGCCAAGGAAAGGAGTAAGTGCAGGAAGTAAAACAGCCATGATTCCATTCCTTCCACCCCTGGAGCTGGCCTACAAATCTGCAATATGGAGTTCCTCAATGGACAATTTCGTGTGGGGGCAGGAAATGTGAGCACTGCTGCCATAGGGCTTCACGGTTATGTTGCATGGTAGGGGATGGAGCAGCAGACCATTCCAGAAAGACTGACAATCAACCTGTTCTTACATGGTTTTCTTGGTCAAAGCATAAGAGACAATTGCTGCAGCTTAAGTGGATGAGAAATTACTCATAGGTTTGCTATGAACAAAATCCCAGTTCCCTTAACTGAAATCTCCATTATTCAGGCATTTATACCAGGACTTTATAGCATTTATTCCCAACCAGACCTTTTCCTGCAACTCAGTTCCATTGTACAAGCTAAACAAGCAACTGGAGTTGAAAATGTAAGTTCTTGGGATCATACATGTTTTAAGAAGAAGACCCCCTCCCTGCAATAATAGTTGGAAGGAACACAGCCTGTAGTGATTACTACATGGTCCAAGTCCAGCTAGATGTTTCAGCTCAGGGAGTTCTGATCCAAGGATATGCTTTGTTCTATAGTAGAGGAAAAGGCCTCTGTAGTTTACAAATATGGACAATTCAGATGTGATTCCTGCAATATTTGCAAATGATTTTAGCAGGCAGAGAAGTATCAGTCTTTCCTAAATTTTCTGGATTCCACCCACTGGGTCTCCGACCTTCTTGGGCCTATAAATGCATCATGAATTTGAGAAACTGTTTTAGGCACCACCCAGAGGACCTAATCATTGGATTACTGATTGTTTCATGTCTATTAGACATCACATCTTTTTAATAAAGAACTGTCTAATTTGACTAATTGTTGGCAGTGCAGAACAGCTAATGCTTCTTTGAAGGGTAACCTATTACATAGATAAATTCTGCAATGCAACAGTCTTTAATATTCACTTATATGCATGCTCTTTTAAATTGTTTTCCTGCTTCGTGAAAATTAACAACAGCTGAAAACTGCTTTTGCCAGCTTAAAAAAGTGGCATTACAATTCTGGGAGGATAAACATCAACCTTTTGTACTACAAGGCACTGAGGATCTTACCATGTTTTAATATTTGAACTGATGGTATATATCAAATGGATACTTATTTGGGAATTGGGTTGCATTTGTTGAAGTCTCTGTATAACTGATAGGAAGTTGCAGGCAAGGTATACAAATTCATTTATGTTTATGTTTAAAAATGAGGGATTTAAAAAAATCTGGTGCCAGAGGCACCATGCTGGGGACCCATTTGTGGCTACCAGTGGCAGTGTCTGCAGGCACTAAGGCAGCTATGGGTGCCAAGCTGTTTAGAGGAACAAAATTCACAGTACACTGAATTGCTAGAAATTGTGAATGTATAACATAAAGAATTTATTTCTTTTTCTTTTTTTTAAAGGACCCAAAGCGGCTTATATAATTTTCCTCCTGCTGCCCTCAGTCTTACCTCCCACAAGAACAACCCTGTAAGGTAGGTTGGGCTGAAAGTCTGTGACTGGGCCAAAGGCAGAATGCGGTCGCCTGAGCCCCAGTCCTGTGCTTTTAACCACTACACCACACTGATTCTAGTATATCCTGTAGCAAGCATGGCAAAGGTCCTGAACCAGCTCGAAAACAGTTTATTAGCCATCAGTAACCCTGCCAAATTATAATAAAAGTGTTTTGTTTAAAAAACCTTGTCTCCGTTTTGACTCAGAAGAAAAATATTTTTATTTTCAAAGTTGTGACAGACTAAGTGGGAAAGAGAAGAGCGAAAGATTCCAAACTTAAATATGACATATTTGTTTGGCTCTTGTATGTCAAAACTCATGCCTGTCCAAGCACAAATGTTCAGCAAAAAGCCCAAACTGATATGTGGCACCCTCTTTACATCAGAGTACTCTGAGGACACCAGAGTGTATAGCAAAACATACTTCTGTTGCCTGGACCACTTTCTAGAAAACACGGAATAGTGACCATGACCATGGAATAGAATTAAAATGTTTCTTATCCCTGTCCTACATTGAATCTGGATGGCATGAATGTGGCTAAGCACTTAAAAGATTTGGGGCCCAAGCCATTAATAGGACATGAATGTGCATAAAATCTCCATATGTTGATTTATTTCTCCATATGTAAATTTAGAAAAAATTACAAGCATTTGTTTAAATTTCACAGGAGGCAAAGCCAGCCAACTTTTATTCTATAAAATAAAATCTTTATAAAATAAAGTCCTGCCTAGCAATGCCCCTGCTGGGTGGTGGTTTGGCTAGTCTCTTCAGGTACAGTCTGCCCAATGCAATGCTTTCTTCATGTGTGCCTTGTATGGTTTGTTCGCAAGACTGATGGTAGAAAAGCAGGGCATCCTGATGCAGAAGGAACCTTCACCATCACCTCTGAATCCCACTGTTGGAACTGTGGTGCCGTTGTTACCATGGGCACGTTTCCAGTTCCCCTTTTCCAGAACTCTTCTTCACTGAACTGGGGAGCCTGGAGCATCTAGAAAAACCAGTTCTTGTGCTGCCACAAAACCCTGCTGTGCCGACGCCGTTGCTATGTTTGGCGGTGACTAAGCAAGACCCATTTCTTCTTTCAGGCACTGACGTGAGCTGTGCAAATCTGGAAGAAGTTACATTAGGCCACAGCATTCCAGAGTTCCTACTTGGACCAATGAGTGCTGCGTGTGCCTTACAATCTATTACATTAAGCACTGCCGGCTTTGCGAGGCAGGGATGAGCACAGCACTGGAAAGTACAGTAGCTTATTCAGGGTAGAAAGAGATTCTGATCTGCTGGAGTAACCATCCCAGCTTCTTATTTGCAACCTCTGTTAAACACATAAAGAAGCTCCAGATTGGCACGTTCTGGTCCTAGCATTCAGTTCTGCCACCCCTAGATTAGGAGCTGGTGCACAAAATGTACTTGGAAGACGACTGGGGAACAATGAACTGCGGGTGAAAGAATTATGTGTCTTGGGCTGGGTGGCTATTTCTGTCAAATATCTCATCATATGGACTCAGGATTGCTGTTGCTATTAGGCAGTCACAGGCAACCGCAGGTGTTTCTTCCCAGTGACAACTCCCCCTTTTCTGCCTTCCTTGCTTTTATTTTTTTATTTTTCTGCTACTTTGGGACTGTTATTGAATAGGAGGATTGTATTCATTAATAAGACATGTATATGCTAACTTCTGGCCATTAAAAAGAGAACTCCCAAGCTGGTTTGTAATAGCCATTACAGTGAAAATTGAAAATCATTTACGTAAAAGACCCCCAAAAAACAAAAGAATCCACAAAAAGCCTGGTGGAATGGCAATACTGTAATTACCTGCCTAAAGATACATAAAAGGACAATTTAACTTTCCTTAGGAGAGAGTTCCATAACTAGGAGACTGCCACCAAAAAGTATATCAGAGAAGGTTGGCAGAAGTAAAGAAGGCCTGGACCACAAGAGCAGGTACAGCACAGAAATAGGTGAGCAAAGTATGTGGCAATTCCAGGATGCGTGAGAGACAGGGCGGCAGTGGCAGCAGCTCTCTTAGGACTCTGGTCTAGGACATGGGTCCGGGTCACACTTTCCATTCACCATGGACGGAAGCCTCCTCCATCAGCAGAGAATTCTGGACCCGTGTGCCAACCACCAGTGGTACCACTTAGCATAGCTCTGCCCTGTGCCATCCCATGGTGAATTTCACTGCCGTACCCAGAGCAGCCAACAGGGCAGCAGTTCCAAGAGAGCCAAGCAGACATTACACAGAGGCTGGGTTGGGGCTTTAACTGGGTTACAGCCTTACTGGTTACAGCTTAGAGTTTGACATGGCATATGGAAGCATTCCTTGATGGGGCCTACCAGCTCTCAGATCTGCACCCTAGCCAGCTGCACCAAGTGGCCCATTAATGGCAGAAGATTTTGCTGGAGCTTAGATAGTTCCGGCTGCCATGTGTACCACTGGCATGGTTCTCCACCCTTTAAAGATGCTGCTGTCATACAGCCCCCAAGCTGGGCTGTACTGCTGTGGCCCTACCCTCAGGTTCCACTCCCCAACCTTGCTGGGGTGGGATGTTCCTTCTTCTCCTTTCGTTTTGATCCATTCCAGTGACACCCACTAAAACATGGTGACATGTCTGCCTGGCCATTAATGTACTACCAACTTACATTGATGCCTGAAAAGTAAAAAGCCAGTGTGGCAGCCCAGCTGACCTCCCCAGATAAAAATCCTTCCTAGCCCTGTCAGCCAGCAGCGGACTGAGGTCCACAGCAATGAACCCCTGCCTAACGGGGTCAGGCAAGTCTGCAGTGGCTGGTGCGGGGAGAGTGGCCAAGGCGAGGCTGTGGCTTCTTATGAGATTAAAAACTCTGCCTTTCTGCTCTCAGTGGTCTTCTCAGCAACCCACCGCACCTGCAATTGGGCCAGGGGAAGCATGCCTGTGAGACGCTGCATGAGGACAGCCAGAACATTTCCTCCTCCCCACCATCCCCTCACCCCCCCCACCTTGGCACGCAGCAGGGCCCCGGGGCAACTGAGGGCTCAAGCTCCCCACCAGTGGGGAGGGAGCAGGAAAACATGATGCTGTGACTGTGATACTGTGATGAGGCATGCAGTGAGTGCCACTAAGGGGGAGAGGCTGAGGGAATGGGCAATGTAGTATGGGTGCTTATCTTTGTTGCATGGCCCAGGGCTCACCAAGAGGCACAACATGGTTAGGATAGCAGGGTGTAGCTAGTTAGTGACCCCCTGTTTGAAAATGGAGGTGAAGGGATAAACAGCACGAAAACAAAGCAAAACACCACACCACCGAACCGAACTGAACTGAACCGAACAGAACCCCAGAGTGTCATGTTCTGAAATGTGCAGTTTGACAGTTTGCCATTTTAAAATATTTGCCTCATTTTAAGAAGTTCTGGAAAAGGTGGACAGATCTGTATTGGGAATTTCCAGTATCAGCATTGCTGGACTAGGACGAGGGAGACCCAGGCTCAAATCCCCACTGAGCCATGTAACTCATGGACTGATTAGGCCGACTGCTACCTCACCGTGTTATTTGGATGCAAGAGAGTGAGAATCATGATCCCCGCCCTGTGCTACATGGATGAGATTAAAAACATGATCAACTAATAAGGGGATAAATCATTATTCCCAGTGTTTTTCTTCCCAGAACATTCCTTTAAAAGAGACAATGCAGTGACAGCACTCCCCTCCCATCACCCTCACTGGGACTGTGCCAGCACCCAGGCTTCTTGTGTTGGAAGGCCATTTTTGTCAGTGTTACAAAAGTAATTTCTCTAAACATCCAGTTTCTTTTGGGCACATTGCATTTTTCAGAAGACTCTATGAATCATCTCATGAAGAAAAAGTTTCATTGAGCTCAAAGGCACATCAGTGGATACAGAATATCCATATAGAAATGTACATGGATCTCTTTTTAAGATCTTCCACAATTCAGAAAATGGATGTGAAATTGGAGGCCTCCATCACATTTTCAGTGCAGCCAGTAGCACATATAGTGTTAATTTATATATAGCAGTGAAGTGACTTGACTGAGGCTACTGTGCAAGCCAGTGTCAGAGTCTGGAAAGTATGGCGGCATGATCACTGAAAAAGAAATGCAATGAGGTTTGGATCCCAATTAGCTGATGTGCCCCTGCCTATGTAGACCAAGTGGTCCTGATGGGTGATATTCTTACTTCATCTTCCTCAAACTGGGAGGAAAATGGTTTATTTGTCCTTTTCACTCTAGCCACAGTATTTGGCCTTGGGGGCAGGGGGCTTGTATGTGCAGCAGGCCAGTTCCTGCACTGCTGCTGCCTTACTTCCCTGGAAAAATACAGCAAGTGCCTGAAATTTCCAGACCGCTTCATTAGGGAGGAGTTTGTTTTCAGCACTGCAAGTGAAAAGAAATATAGATCTGGAGCTCTGCCACAGCAATGGGCTTCAATAATAGCCTGAACTCCCCATGGGACTCTCCTGGAGACTGGCTCATGTGATGAGGAGAGAGGGGAGGCATGCCAGATCTCTGCTCAGTTATGAGTGGAATGTCTATAGCTCCTTTCAGGAACACTGTGTTCCTTCCTGCGAAACTAACGTCACCATCTCCAAGCAAGAAGGACAGGCAGGAAGGCTCACGCTGCCCTTCAGGTTCCCACCCTTCTTTACCCTTGATCCTAGTAGGGTTGGGGTTGGCTCTCTCTCTCTGACCTGACATAAACAATCCTTCTTTCATAAGCAGGAGGTGAGGGAAATGAATGGAACAATGGGAGCTGGTTGGCCAGCATAGGCCGATTACTGACTAAAGGGATTTAACTTCCTAATCCATCAACGTTTTCGCACAGTTCCCACACACTGAGGTCCTTACTTGTTCTGGGCTTTGGTCCCCAGTGGCGTATCCCTGGTGTGAACACTCTTAAATATGGCATTAATGTTCTCCTGCAGATGATTCCACTAAGATTTCTTCAACACGATACAGCAAAGGGTACCTTAAAGTTTGTAACTGACTCCAGTCATTAAGGTGCTACAGGATCCTTTGTTGGTTTCTGCAACAGATTAACACAGCCATCTATTTTAGATGTTTCATCCACACAGTGATAATCCTGCAACTTCTCATGTCATGTCACTCTCTCCCCCTGCTCTGCTCACACAGCTGCTTCCCCAACTTGTCCACCTCGGATGGACATTACCCATGCCTGCCACATGCAGAGCCCCTGCTACTACTCTGGCCAAGAAGCACAGCTGTGGCTTTTTATAGAGAATGAGTGAAACCTAGACATGAGGGAAGCAAAGGGCTCCTGCATCCCAGACCCCGCTTGAACTCTGCCTCAGTGGTTCACGCAGCTTGGGAAGTGGACAAAAATACCGCTGCTTCTACCAGGCAACGGAGCAAACAACAGAGCACGGCTGTAAACAAATCATGGCCTCCTCATTCCTGACCAGTGACTGTACTGTTGGCAGTGGCCCTAATATGAATGTGAAACAGAAGCATCCAGGTTGCCATTCCTTGCCCAGAGACCCACAACATGATAGTTGGCCTTTTCCAATGTCTCTCGGGTGAAATATTTCTCCAACTGTTGCACTGAAACAGAAAACAACCTTTGATGCATATTTCATGCATGTGCAAAATCACAGGACATGGGACAGAATTAGATACTTGTGTGCAAACTTCTTTGATCATTTTGCAGAACCACAGAAACTGTGGAATGAAGCATAAGACATTCCCCTGGCTCACAAGAAGTACGTTGCACAGGAATTATGTTAGTTCACATGCAGATGGCACACCTGGGAAAGGAGTCGAAAGGTATTGGTTTGGGCATTTCTAGAGAATTAAAAAAAGGCAGATCTGATCATCACATAGAGAATCTTTTGGTGGGAGCGCATGACTTATTCACAGATGGGAGTTCTAAATTAGGAATGACATTCTGTGAAAGGCTGTAGACAGTTTTGTGTGGCTCATGGTACCTGGCACAGAGCAGTTTTAAGGATGCAAAGACTTCTTGGGAGCTTCTGTTTCAACAGGAAAATGGAGAGCACCATTAGTCTAGTCAGGCTTATAGAAATGCTATCTTGTACAGGGAACAGGAATATTTCAGCACATTTAAGAGTCTTCTTGAAAGGGAAAATCTGGGGGACACAGCTTTTGGTAGGTGAAGATTCCTGAAGATTCAGGAAAAGGTATACCAGCAAAACAATCACTTCTTTCCAGCTTGTAAATGTACACAATCTCTAATTCTACTTCCACCATGGTACCCATGGGCACCTCCCATAGAACCCAAGAATGCAATGCCTGTAGGTACCCAGCCATTTTTAATATTACCTTTATTTTTGTCTGTTTCTTAATATACGTACTTAGATTTGTATAAAATGCATGTAACTTTATAACATTTCTATGCAAGCTTTAACAACACTGAACCAAATATCCAATTAAGTTTACATTTAAAGGTGGTATCTATATGCCATCCACAGAATGGGCTCAAGTTACAGGAAGCCAGGTTTCAGCTGAGCATAAGAAAGAACCTTCTGACAGAGCGGTATGGCAATGGAACCAGTTGCCTTGGGAGGTTCTCTCACACTGGAGGCATTCAAGATGCAACTGGACAGCCATCTGAGCGGGATGGTGTAACTTGGTTTAACTGTTAACTTAGCAGTGGGGTGCACCTTCTGGCCCCATCCAACTCTACTATTCTGTGAGTCCAGTATTGCAAATGGATAAAGTCTTCATATTATAGGAGGTGAAGGTTTATCATTCAAGTTCTCTAATAGCAGTCTTTTAGATGTCAAAAGGGCACAAAGAATCCATTTCCCCTTCCATTTGTCAATTTCTGTGAAGCAGATAAATTGAAACAAGCTTGTACATAGCAAACAGTAAATACTGTTTGTTTATTTATTATATTTATACCTATCCCTTTTCCCTGCAAGGAACCTAAGGTGGTTTATATAATGCCCCTCTTCCTTTCCATTGTATCTTCACAATAACCCTGTGAAGTAGGTTAGGCTGAGAGTCAGTGACTGGTCCAGACTCAGTGAACTTCATGACTAAGTGGGGACTACAAGCAAGCCTCAATCCAGCACTCTAACCACTGTGCCACACTGGCCCTCCTATTTGTACTGCTCCAGTACAAAATGTATCTGTGTAAAACCACTTCCCAAAAAGAAGCAATTACTGGACATTGCCAGAACGCATTTAAAACACTCTACTAGCTACATTACACTGAATCACATGCCTGTACTGTCCAAACACACATTTTGTGTAATAGCCTCCTAGCAAAAATAAGCAGCCACTGAACAGTGCTCATACACAGGTTTAAAAGAAGCATTAGCTGAATGTACTGCACTGCCAGCAATTAACTGAATTAGTCAATCCCTTATTAAAGTGACAAAACTTTTTGCTGAATAAGACACAGCCTAAGATCAATAGAGGCAAACAATAGGTGGCAAAACAGTGACCCATTGATCTTGTGGTATCCACAACAGTTACTAAAATTCCCAAATGTGCTCATGGGTTCAAAACATTTGGGGATACCTGGCCCCCAAGAAGAGCATGAAAATACTGGAAGGCCAAATGCAGATGAATTCTATGGACCTGGATGTACTGATAGATTGATAGTGAGGGTTCCATACATGTATACCAGCCTATTATGTACACTGACCTTGTATATATGGAGACTCATTCAAGGATCCAAATGATATGTGAATCCACTGGGAACATGAACATTTATTTTGCTTAGTAATAATAAAAATCAACAGCACAAGACCAGCACATACATAATGCTACTTGGGAATTGATTAATTCTTCTAAGACTTATTGTCCATTTCTTTCTTAGGCGATTAGGATTAGATTGGAAATAAGTATTTTGATAACATCCAAGAGCCAGCTATTTGTTAAACAAGCCCCAAAATCCTTCTTCAGTCACCAATGAAAATATTTCCTGTGGTTTCATAAGACCCCATTCTTCTCCAAAGGAGCAGAAGAATGAGAAGGAAATCATCTGTCAATCATGTACCCAGGCTGAACCTTTTGAAATACCAAAGATTTCCACTGCTGATAGTTCTTCAGTTTTTGTTCTCAAGGACTTTCAGAGATATGTTGGATGGAAATAATGATGCCTTTGGGACCATAAATCAGTCCTTCTCACTCTTTGAAGCAGCCTCTCAATTATGAGATTTTAAACTTTATTTTTAATATTGTTTTGGATTTGCTTCTTTTATTAATTCTTTCATTGAGAAATCCTGTTATAAGGCTGTTATACAATTGCTACTAAACCAAGAGAGCACAACCACTGTTGGACACTGATAATCTGTTGCATCAACATTTGTGCCCCCCCAGGTGTTGATGGATTGTAACATGGGACATCAGTTTCAATCAGCCAACTTAGTTAAAGGTGATGGGTGATGGAAAATGCTGTCCATCAACATCTGAAGGGCAACATGCTCCTCATCCTGTACGATTCTGATACATAACCACTACGCCAACATAATACCTTTAGTGCAAGGGACAAAAGTGGAAGGAGTGCAGACTGTGGCTGCGGAAGAGTAGACATTAGTTGGAATTCCATGCTGGTTCAGAGGTCAGTTTCACTGACCAATTCCAGTGGCACCAGCAAGAGTCCCCATGTACTGCCGTTCTTCCTCCTTGCTGTCACTGCTTATTTGCTTGAGCTCACTGCTTGAAGTTTCCCAAGACCCCCTGAAACCTGGGTCAGGCATTGTCTACCTTATCTCTCCCGACAGGTGAATCTCCAGATGTGGATTCTGGAGGGGGCACTAATGGAAGAAGGAAAGCTAGGTGAAGATATGTGGAATGCAAGCCTAACATGTGCGCTTAACTAATTACTACTAATACTTTGACAAACAATCATTCTAGTAAATGCTGTTTAAAAATAAAAAGCTTCCCAATGAATTTATTTTTCTGAAGTGTCTACTCTTTCTCTACCCCAGGGCTCTGGCTCATCCTCCTCTCCACAATTTGTGTGGTGAATCTGCTGTAAAATCTCACTGCATTGCACTCAAATGTACCTTCCTCTCTTCTGGACTGAGCTCGGCGGGGTGGGGGGGGGGCAATTCTGTGTGTTTGCGGCAGTTTCCAGCTGCTGACCATTCTGATTGGAATCCATGATATGATAAAACTACCTCTGGCTCCCCCTCATAGTTTTTCAGCTATTTTAGAATAGTTTGCACTTTCAAAAAGAGGGAACTGTTTAATTTACTAAATGGACTTTCAGAGCGTTATTGATACCTTCTAGAAAGCATTTTGTGTGCCCAAAGTATAGAGAAAGGGACAAAATTCTGTCTACCAGAACAGCATCTGATTTGCTGACTAATACATCTATCATTTGCATTCCTAATGCAGTGGAAGCGAGGCTCACTCTGCTGAGAAAAAGTACTCTGCAAATCCTTCTTTTTCTTATGTCTGGAATCTGCATACACCCTTAACTTCAGTAAAGGTAAGTGATAATTTAAAGAATTTCTCTAGGATCATAATTTGGATGTCTTCATGTGTCTTGTAGCTCAGTGGGTCCCTCCATGCTAAAGTGAGATGGTAAAGTCCCTGACGTGTGCAACTCTCACTCAGAATTAACTTAATGTATGGCTAAGGATTTGATCAGTATCTGTTGTCAGAGGAACATTTGAGTACAAACTTCTGAGCAGCACAGAAATTCTTCATCTGGAAGCACTGACCTAGTGGAAGCAAAGGGCCTGAGCCATTTAAAGCATGAACCAATTCCCTGGAAACACATGAGAGGCTTTCTCCTCTACAGCCCCACTTACGTGACTCTCCTCCAAACTTATATTGGTGCTTTTTCTTCCTAGTCTGTTTGAAACCAGAATCCTGTATGTTTCACATGAAAACATTTCCATTGCCTCCAGGAAGATCATTTCATGTTAGGAATAGAGCAGACTGTAACTGGGTTACAGCCCAGGCCAACTTAAAATAGCTCAGTGTGTAACTCTCAGTGCCATGCATCCGCTCTGATGTCCGTAACAGATGGATGGAACAGTCCCCTCAGTGAGTGGGTCTGTCACATACACAATGCCATAAATGACCAGAGAGCTGTCGGTTGCTCCAATTGGCCAATGGCACATGGCCAATGAGCTAGGGAAGGATCTTTAAAGTTGCCAACAAGCCACCAATTGCCCTTTCCCCTTGACATCCCCGCCTTTTTTTATTCACCTCATTGCACTCCACAAAAAACAGCTCATGTTGTATTTTACATTCCAAGAGCTTATGGAATGCATTAGTCCCGGATGAAAGTACAACAAACTCAGATGTATAATCCTGATGTCAACCATCCCTGAAGTTTGGAAGAGAAGCTATAAACAGAGAGATGAAAGGAAGTTATAAAGACCATCTGCTTTGGCTTCCATGGACACGTATTAGGCATGCACAGACACAAAAGGTGATGGAGGAGACTGAGTTTATTTTTTTGACAAGGTGGCCACTGGTTGCTGGAAAGGAGTAGAAAATGGTAGAAAGTAGTAGAAAAAATCTGTGCTTGCTTTGCTCCTATTTTCCTAGTTCTCTTTGGATTGGTAAAAGAGAATAAAAAGAGAAGAAGAAACTGACAGGACAATGACTCACAGGTCTTAGGAATTAGATAATTATGTTTGTGTACCGAAAATGTTCAGAAGCGTTTTGCATAAAATTATTTGAGCTTGTCTTTAGATCCAGTGGCTGCCTGCATCTCCAACACTTTGCACAGCTACTGTAGATCAGTTTCTTTTGGAGGAAGAGGGCCAGCACTGTGTCTATTTCTCTAAACACATCTTTCATTTGGTTACATATACAGTGTTAAAGAGCAGAAGATGGGAAACTCACACAAGGCCAGTTGCCTTTGAATTCTTGTTCCTGACACTGCCTGATCAATGTGCACCTACACAGGTCATGAAAGTAGGTAAGGAAGAAGAATTTGTTTGCAATCAGTTCAAGAACAATGGTTCTATCAGGGGCTTCACACATAATGCTAATCCATTGTTAGGGTTGTTGAATTCTGGCTTGTCATGATGTAGGAATGCTAACAAACCATTGTTTTTTAACTATGAACAACCCCTAATGAGAACTCATTAGTTTGGTGTTGTTTTGTCAATTCTATGTTGTTTAAGCCAATATTGTTGTTATATGTGAACCCAGAACCATGAGGTTGCATCAGACTACAGAGGCAGTGGGCAAGCGTGTTAAATGCCAGTACTATAGTGGTGCAAAAGCATTTAGGATACAAGGTGCAAGTGGGTAAAGGAGGAAAGAGACAAACAGCCCAGGGATTAAGAAAAGACATCATTGCTTGATCTTCTGCCAGGCATACTCTGGGTAGGACAACAAACCATACATTGAATAAACCATGAATCAACAAGTGTTGTATGCACAGTGGGTCAATGTCCAGCTAAAGTGATTCTACTTCCTTCTCTGTAGGCACATGTATCACATCAAACCTGTCATTTTATTACCAGGACTCAAGAATCTACTATCTGACATTCAGATCCCAGACTGTAACTTTTCAGCTACCCTTGCATATGCTTTGCCAGACTCAGCTCAGGCAAACTAACATCTTCCTCCCACCTGCATATGCTACTCATATCCCTTCCAAACACTGGGAATATGCAACTGTCCGCAAGAGTCTCTATCAAGGACCAGGGTCTTACCAAAACCTAGCATCTGCCATGTCTCCATTTTTCTCAACAGAACAGCCTCATTCAGAAAAACTTTCATGTGTACAGCTCCACCCTACTCATGGGAATGGTATGCTTCTCTTTCTCAGTAACTAGCTGCTGAGCAATGAAAATGTAGCCAGTGAACATTGTACTGCAGTTAAGATGATTATGACGGAGGGGTAGCCATGTAAAGATGATTAGTTGTATTAAGGTCAAGCAACTGCCCCTTCATAGCAGCTGCTTTTGTTGAATTTGATGGTATTGAAGTGTTTGATGTTCCTCTATCAGCTGCTTTGGATGTTCATAAGAAGCAGTAAAGTGGAATCTCTAAGTATTGCAACATAATCTGTTGACATTATATATTCACCAACTAAGGATAATACTTTATGCATTTGATGCAACAAGTGTAACCCGTGGGGGCTTCTGCCACAATGGCAGGACAAGCCTATCCTATGTCTACAACTTGGAGAAATAAGCTCTGCTTACCTGGTACTTACTCTCAAGTGGAGCTTATTCCTGAGTAAGTGGGCATAGGATTGCAGCTATAGACATTTATTTGGGGTAAGTCCCAGTAACTCAGTGGCACTTTCTTATGAGTAAACATGCATTAGTTTTCATTGGAAAACTGTCAGAGTGCTTCCAGTTGAGGTTTTTATTGTGCAGTGATCCTTTCTCATTCATGTAAATGAAGAGGGATGTCCAGACATTGTCATTTATCATTCGTAGCCCTCTTGAGCTTTCTTACTGCTTCCTAAGAGAAAACCAACAGAATAGTAGAGCAATGCCTCTTGACAGCTGAGGCACAGGGTCCTCTGGGTGGCAGCACCACTACTTAGTCTATAAGGTGCCAGAAGACCCTTTGTTGTCTGCTATAAAAGTTAACAAAAGGATCCCCTCTGGAAGTGGGCAGTTGATCAAGAGAGTCACCACTGAACACCACTCTCCATACTCTCTGCAACAGGCCTGAATGGGGCATGCAGTGTGGTGGGAGCTGGTTAATAACACCCACACTTACAAGGGATGTCCCTTTTCATTTTGCGTTTGCTCTTCAGCAGCTTCTCAAATGGGGAAGTCCATCTTGTCTTACTTCCTCATTTAGCAGCTAACACAGACAAGCCTGAAGGAAAATCAGGGAAATCCCTTTAAGTAATCCGTCAGTAATAATGGGGATTTCTACTTTCTACCCTTTAGAAGCCACTTTATACCAAGTCTGACCATTGGTCCATCTGGCCCAGTATTATCTGGTCTGGCTGGCAGGGGCTCTCCAGGGTTTCAGGCAGTTTTCCAGCTTATCTGTGAACACCAGGGACTTAACCTGAGACCTTCTCTATGCAAAGTGCAAGCTTTGCTACAGACATCCTGGAGGATGATGTCTGTGGGAAAAGAATGAACAAGTGCTTCATATGTGTCACTAATGACACAACCTGATACAGTTCAGAAATAAATCTAGCTGTGTTTGACTGGGCTTACTCCCAGGGAAGTGGGTGCCTGAATATGGCTAAACTGTGTCCTAACCTCCAATACAGCTGATACAAATAATGGACAGAGTGATAAGCAGACATCCACTCACACAACTGTTGCATACAACCCAGTAGGGTTCATTCTGTAGCAGCTGGTTTAGCCAGAGTTACGTTTCATGATTCCTGACCTCAAGTAAATGCTTAGACTTTTCCTTGCCCTGTGGCACAGGGTTCTTCATAGTTAGCAAACAATTGTTGGTTAGTATTCACATTTCACGACAACCCAGAATTCAACATGCCAAAGGGAGAGGAAAAACAACTATTACTACTAACAGAATGAGCCTAGCTTGCCAGCTTATACAATTGTAATGTAGTTTGGCTTTTCAGCAATTACCTTGTATGCCACATAAAGTTACTTTAGCTATTTACTAGGTGGATTCCAAGGATTATCTGTGCCCAGCAGTCTTTAACTTCCATACACTTGAGTTCTCTCTCAAAGGACAGAGTGTTAATAGAAGATATTGCAACACTTAACGCAGAGCACAGGTGGTCTAGGCACTGCCCCACTCCCCCAATGTGTATATGGCAAGTGTTCAGTTGGGGTCCTGTGGGAATCCCATCTGCACCACAAGTTGGTGTTGATTTCTATACTGTAATTCCTGGGTCATTGGAGTGTTTTTGCCATTCACTAGCCTTGTGTCTCTGTGTGTGCCAAAAGCACTGCTTGCTTATTTACACTCAAATGGCACTTTCCCCTCTAGCCCCTTCCCCTGTCAGCTTACTGTAAAGTCGTGTGTGTATTTGTAGCACGGCATGGTAACCAGCTAATCCTGGAGCAAGTTCCTGTCTGCACCAGCAAGCCTTTTTTACCACTTCATGACAAACTGTTCTGTCAGCAGCAGGAAGTGATGTTATTGCCTTCCTCACAAAAGGGAAACTCCTAGTGGTTTCCATGGGGATATAGGCAACTGTGTAATTACAGATTTATATAACCTTAAAGTTACACACACAGACTTGTGAGGAAATGAGAAGGCTCATTAAAGATAATTCGAGTAGCTGTTGAACACCCCAATCAAAAAGTGTTAAATAAGCTGCCAAAGCTGTATCAATGCAGCCAATTGATATAGGCAGAGCAAGCTAGAGGGTTTATACAGTGTATGTATACATTACAGGAACTTTTAGAATCAGGAAAGAACTTTGATGAAAATAACCTTGGTTTCCTCCTCTTTAATAAATCACTAAACACAGATAGTGTTCAGGGACACAAGTTGCAATCAGCTGAAATGGGTTTGTTTAGGAACATAAAATTGTACCCAGAATGGTTCTTTTCACCCAGTTAGATTGTAAAGTTGACTGGCTGCCAGGAAATGAATTCTCTGCAGTGAAATACATAAAGCAAATTTTTGCAATGCCTCAGGGAATGGCATTCCAGTGGAAATTAAATTAAACAGGAGGAATCTTCTTTTAAATCTGACATAATACTGAAGTTGCCAACACTGTATTTTTCCACTGAGTGAGCTTGGATTTAAAGCTTGGATCTCATCATACACAAACAGAAATAGTTCTTACATAAGAAACAGGGAGACAGGGTGGATTGTGGAAGGAAACAATACCATGAAGCATTAATGCCTACAATGGACTTCCTTTTTTGTTTACCCCACCTTTCAACGCAATTTCCCTAAGCAGCTTACTTTAAAAGCAAGAACAAAACACAAGTAAGACAAAAACATTAAAATACACAGCAGCATAAAAATCAGGAGAACAAAATGAAAAGGACAGAGTCAGTGACAAAATACTTTCAAGCATTTACTAAAACTGAAAAGAGAGTTTGTTGGTTCACATCCCCCCACCCCCCAGCAGAGAATTCCATAAATGTGGACCTACCACTGAGGAGACCTGTTCTCAGTATAGGCTCACTGCTAAAGATGGTCAAAACAGTGCCTTTGATGCTGATCTTAAAGCCTAAGTAGGGTCATGTGGATAATCTCACTTGTCTGCCTTGAAATTTGTGTATGTTTACCCACCCAGTCCTTTCTTTACCTTGAAATGTGCATATGTTTAGCAGTCCTTCACTGCTCTGTAACCCTGGGGCACATCAACAGAGTCAACAAGTCAGTGACAAGAGTGGAATGGGGTGGGAGCTGGAAGAGACTGTCAGGCACAGGGGAAAAGGTGTTTTAGGGGCAGATATATTAACTTTACAACAATAAAAAAACAGCCTTTTAAAATGGGTTTTGCTAGTAAGGAAACTGCAAAACTGGTGGATAAATTTGACAAGGACATTGACAAGAAAAGGACATGGCTATGCAGACAGGCACTCTTGCACAAGACCCTGAAAAATCAAATTTCAAATGCACTTCCACATTCATAGGAACTCAGGAATTTTTTTCAGTTTTATGGTGTGACATTGTGCTTGTGATGCGGAGTCCACTCAGGAAGGGCTGAAGTGGAAGGTGACATTGATAAGGACATTATTGAGAAGAGGATATGACAAAACTTTGGTCAATAGTGGACAGGCAGTCCTACATGCTTGTGCAAGAGCCATGAAAAAATAAAGTTTATTCCCATGTTCCTAAAGACTTAGAAATTAACATCCCTTTAGTGTTCTAAATCAGGGAGAGGTGTTTTCCTTCTGGTAAACCTAGAAGACCAGCTGCAGGATGGGTGCTGATGTAGGAAACTAGGAAATGAGGATTTTTACCACCTAGGCCACTGAAATACGTGCCAACAGCAGCTGGGAGGACTGTAAGGGACTGAGGAAGAAACAAGCTATGGCAAGCTGCTAAACAGGCAATCATTTTTTCGATATAATGGACAAGCCACCAACCCACCCATCATGGCTTATTTTCAGGATGACTTTTTTGATATATGAACACCCCCATAGCGACTAGATCAAACTCATTCAGGGAGGCTATGGCTGGATGGGGATTTGAGTTCAAGGCTCCCCAGTCAAAATTGGGGAAATTGCTACTGAAAGAGGATATAGAAACATTTTTGGTGAATATTATATTTCAGTCTTACAGAACGAGTGAATGTTAGGGATCTTTGGTTATTTGGCATAATCTTCTTTTAGACCTTCTTTGGGAGGGGGGTGTATATCATTGTCATCTGTTTTTACCTGTATAATTGGGAATATATGGAAATGGTCACAAAGCTTTCTAACCAGGGGTACGCTCTCCAAAGAAAACTACAATTATGCAGAGATAAAAATACTTCACAGTGGGTAGTCCTGTCAGCCCCACAACCCTGAAAAGCTTACCTAGTAGTTATAATTCACCTTGGATTTCAGGCCTTGATTTACTGCTTAGTAGCTTTCTGGCAGATTCACTGGGATATAAAGATCTCCTAGCAGCACCTGTGCAATTGCATTTCCTGCAAGACAGAGAAAGGCAAAAAATGAGCCGCCAGACTTTGAAAGACATGCAGCTAAAATAGCATTCTTGCTGCTCTTCTTTTTTAGCACAGTTAACAGAATAAATTATTCCAGAGAGGAAGGAAAGAGTGAGTCTCATGCTATAAATCTCTGACAGCATACAAAAAAGCAGTTCAGTCCATTGGCCAGGGCACTCACCTTGAATTTAAAACTGGTTGGGATCAAATCCCAGATTAGCTATGTTGTCATTTTCTCAACTTCAGTTGCCATCGGTAGAATGGAGCTAATTAAAACGATTGTAAAACACCTACCATTCAAAGATACCTACATTCATGATAATGACTGATGAATAATTCCAGTGCATGACATGTTGGCTATGATACAGTTATGCACTGGTAATTCCTATAGAAATTCCTGTTATTTAAGTGTATCTACCCAATAGCATTTACCAGATCTTGCACTATATTATGTTGCATGCACTGACATGCCCCAGGGTGCAATCTTACGGCATCCTGACACTGTGAGGGGGACCATAGGATTTTCTGGAGTGCGAGCACCAAGGTCCTCCCACGTTAGTGCTCAGGCTCCAAAGGCCAAGCTCCTGGCCTACTCTGCCCCTTGCAGCCAGCACAGAAAGAACTGCTGTCGATGCTCCCCTTCCAGCATCACACCTGGGCCTCAAAAGGGAAAAAGGAGGGTGTGCTGGGGGAGAGGAGGCTGGGACTGTGAAATCGTGCCTTTTCCAGTTGTCACCCCAGCCTTCTTCCCTTCCCCATGCTGGTCCGAAATCAAGATGCTTCAAAACAGCCCTCTACATTGAAGGCAGGATGCAGGGTCTGGCAGCAGTGGCGATCACTACTGCCTAACCTTGCACTGGGGGCAAGGCTTATGAGCATCGGCTGTGAGACCAATAGGATAGGGCCTGGTGAGTTAACTTTTAAAACTAAAACTTTGGGGCACAGGGAGACTGGTAAACCAAGCACACCTCTTCATTGCTCTTAAGACATTGCTATCATTTGTCCTCTCATCTGTGAAATGGGAACAACAGTGACTTACTGCGCAGGGCCCCTAACCAGAAAAGGGCCTTGGGCAACTGCTTTTCCTTCAAAGGCAAAGCAGCCATAAAAAGGGCATTTAAAAGAATTTAAAAATTTAATCCATGGTTTGGCCTCCTATATTTCCATGGCCCAGGGCCTATGAAGGCCTCTTTTTTCCCCCTTCCTAGAATTATAACCTGGGATAGCCAACCCAGCATCCTTGTACAATCCCACAAGGCCCAGTCTTAGCAGGATCAACATTCAGGGCTGATGGGAGCTGAAGTAAAGTTGTTAGGAGGGACTGGATTCTATCGTGCCTCAGGATTCTAGCCTCAGTCCAGGAGAGGGGACCATCTCCTTCACCAAGTGAACCAGCATTAAGCAGAGCTGGTAAGAATTTCCCGAGGCAAATTTTACTCACCCCCACTGATTGAGCAAGTAACTAATTACAATCCTATTCCAACAGTATCTATGGGTGTGTGCGAGGGGATGGACAAAACAGAACTTGTCCCATATAAAGCACTATTCTTTTTCTTGGCTCACTAACAGACTAATATCTAGCTTTCTGATGATGTAATGGATGTGCCACTTTCTTGTGTTGCAGGGGTTGAGTTTCCTAATCCAAACCAATCCCCAGGAAGAAAATGAAGTGTCATTTGCTATAATCAAGGATGCTCTCTCCTTCACCCCCATAAACTCTCATCATTTTCAGATGAGCACTAGCTGAGTTAACAAGGTAGATTACCTATTGCAGGAGTGAGGTGGTACCAGATGCAATCCAAGGACCCCACTTCCTCCTCTTTCCACTCAAGGGCTGTTCCAAGTAGTCAGTGCTGACAGCCCTGTCTGTATTCTGAGCACATGCATTTTGCTCCAGTAGAGTATCCATTTGCAGCATGCAATTGAGTTTTCTTTTTCTGCACCTCGATTTTTCACTGGATTGTGGCACAGAACTATTTGGGGTTATATAAGTAGCTGGATGCCTGTCAGCCCTTGCGCTGTCAATAGCCTGTCAATATGAACAGGATGTCTTCTTTCAGGACTTACCATTTCATTTTTCAGCATATCAAAAGACTTAAAAAAAAGGAATGAATGTTTTCCTTCTATAGAAATGTCATAATTTATTTGGTTTGTATAAAAAGGCATAATCATAACAAAACCCATGTCTTCCTTCAAAAAGGAAGAAATATATTATTTCACATCATAAATAAATCAGCAAACATACAAATGTTGGCAACCTAAAAAACACAAATATTCCTTTGTGCTTTTCATGTCAGTGCTTCAGAATCAGTTTTTAAAGAAGTATTTACAGGATTACAGTACCCAAAAAATTGTGAGGTATTTGTTTCTTTGAAAAAGAAATGAAACTTCAGACTTAAAAACGCAAAACACGCAATGCAAGAACACCATTACAAAAAAATAAATATCAGGACCTTTCATGTACAAGGGAAGTGTTACTGTAACCCAGCACACCCAGGAATGAGAATACTGTCGTATTTGCTACTGAAACAGACTGACACAGACAGAAAACTGTAAGAAGACTATTTCAGGAGTAGAAAGCAGTGTCCCATATACTTCGTCTCCTTTGTATAGGCATCCAAGCATTGGTCAAAAAATGCATCTCAGCCAGGATCATCTAGCAGAAAGAGCCTTGCTTTCTGGAGTCAGATACATCATTCTGTGCTGGTGATTTTGTATTGCTCCATAGCTGCAATGAAAGGGAGACCCATGCAAGCTAATAAACCTGCCCCTCCCCAAAGTTATTGCACTTGTTAGGTGACAGCAAGAGTGTCAAGTCTTTGTGTACAGAAGCTCTGCTCACACCTGCCTTTCAGCAACTTGGCGATGTGGTGATGGGACTCTGAAGGTAGCTTAGTGCACTCGAAGAAGAGTGAACAGGGATGGAGACTGGGAAGTTAAAGACAGTCGTGGTGGCTGCTCCTCTGTCCAAGGCAGCCATGGCAGGGCTCCCAGCCTCTGCTGAACAGTTTGGAGCAAGGACCTGGGACTCAAACTGCAGCAGTTGCCCCATGAAGCTGAAGTTGGGGGAGATGATACTCCTTCTCTGCTTCACAAACTCAAAGGCTTCGTCCAGTTTGACTCGGTTAGTCCTCATAAGGTAAGCAAGGCAAATTGTTGCAGAGCGGGAGATACCGGCTTGGCAGTGAACAAACACACGCCCACCGTCATTTTTGACAGAGTCTGAAACGTGAACAAGGGAAACATTAAACTCAGCAAGCATTCTCGTGCAAAGCTTCTAACATACTTTGCTATTTCCTCTCTGTACATAAAGGCCAAGCTTAGCAGGCCCTCTGCAGCACAGCTCTTGACTGGGGATGGATACCCAAGGGAAGGCAGTCTGTCACTGGGGATGGATGGTCCATCTCAACTCCAAGGTGATACGATAATCAGCTCTAACTGGCCACTCGTTCCATCTTAAAGAACTAAATTGGAAAATGCTGCTGGCATGAGATTGGCTCAGCTTACTGGAGTCTGCAACACTCATGTCACTGGATTCAGGCTAAACCCCAGGAAAAGCTTCCCCACTGTCAGAGAATACGAGAGTGGAAGCAGTTGCCAAGAGAGGCGGTGGGCTCTCCCACAGTGGAGACATTCAAGGCAAAACTGGACAGTCATCTGAGTGGGATGGTGTGACTTGGTGTCCTGCAGCAGCAGGGGGTTGGACCCGATGGCCTTCTTGGCCCCTTCTGACTCTACTATTCTATGACTCTTTATAATGTCTGGGATGTCACTGGCATTTCATAAAGCTATCCTCCAAGATAGCACAAGCTGTAGCCAACGTGGCTACAGATTCATTTTGACTGGTGCTATTCTAAACTTGTCACTTCATCATGGAATCTTCAGAGAGAACATTTAAACTTACCTATGAAGTCAATTGCCTCATTAAACCAGCAGCTGATATCAGCTTTGTGGTTGTCCTCCACAGGGATGCTTTTGTACTGGTAGTGTCCCTCAAAATGGTTTGGGCAGTTGGCAGAAACATTTATCAAGGCCGTGATCCCCAAAGCATCTAGCATATCTTTCCTGGAAGCATGATAGGCACTGCCCAAGTACAAGAAAGGTAAGATTTCCACTGGACCACCCTGAAATAGAGAAAAGAAAGGAACATACTCCATTAATTCTACCACAAAAATAAGTCTTTTTCACTGTCTCAATACAATTGCTCTCCATTATATCAATAAGTTTGTTTGAAGTATCTTCTTTCCCACTAGACTAAACAGATTTCTGCCTTGTGCCCCCCTTTCAGACAGTTGGCGGGGTCCAAAATATTATTTGGTTCATGACTACTTTTCAACTGACCTGATCATAGAGAGGAGTCCCACAAGAGCTGCAGTTTGAATCTGCACTGCCAGGCACATTGTTGGTGCTGAGCGGCAGGGTCAGGCCCTTCGGAGCAGATGGCTTTGTACACAGTTCAGGGGAGGCAGAAGAGAAGGCATCATATCCTCCTGGAAGAAGATAAAAAACCAAAACACGATTATTAATATTATCAGAGGAGCAAATTTTAGATGGCTTTTCAGAAGGAGAGGAAGGTGGGAAAGCGGGGAATCTCCCTAGAGCAACAGTGTTGTTAAACACACACATGGTTGGGGCCGATTCCCACTTTCTTTAGAAGATTTAACCTGGACTGCAACTGGCCACGATGTTTGTCAGCGTCGATCTATTCCTGCCTATCTGTGATCCCTCGTGGGTGCCTTGGTTATAGGGACCCCACTTCTGTGACCCACGGGAGGGGAGCGGGCGGATGGCTTCCCAGGGACAAGGAGATCTCCTTCTGGGTCAACACTCACCCTTGAGGAAGTAGATGCGGGTGTCCCGGGCTTCCCTGCAGAGCGTGTTCAGAGCCAGCAAGAGGGTGCTATCCCTCTTGGGCGCCTCCAGGTCGGCGCTGCGTTCGTCCAGCATCACCACGGCGTGGTAGAAGCCCCTGAGCAGGCGGGAGCGCACCTCCTCGTTGGGGATAATGTGTTCCAAGCCCATAGCGCCCTTGGCCCGCCGCCGGACAATAGTGCTGAGTCGGACGTTGCAGGAGCCGCCGACGTGTGACGAGTTAAACGAGAAGAAGGAGCGGCAGTCCAGCACCAGGCACTGCAAGGCACGGTCTTCGAGCAGCCCGCGCAGCGCCTCGCAATCCAGGGCGCACACTTGCATGTTGACCATCGCTCGGGGCAGCCGCTGCGCGAAAAGCGACGAAAGGGTCCACCACCAGCGCCGCTGCTGGGGGACTCCTCTTTTGTCTCCTGTGGATGGGTCCGTTCTCCGACCCAAGGACAAGCAAGCCTTGTTACTTATTCCCCGTGTCTGTATCCCAAAGGTGCCTGGATCTGAAGAAGCGGCGGCGGCAGCGGCGATTAGTACTTGTTGGGGCTTTGCTCTTATTGGCGCTGCCGCCGTTTCTCGTTAGTCTGTTAACCGCTTTGCTAGCTTGTTCTCGCAACGGCGCAAGCTGGCCTTATATACCAGTCAGTTAGGTTTTTTTTTTTTTTAACCCATCCCCGTTCTTGTGAATGAGGTCTGTCACGTGACCGCCCTTCGGGGGAAGACGTCACTTGGCGAACAGCCAAACAGACACTCCCAAGCCGAAAGCGCGCGTCATCGAGCGGGCCGCACAGCGAAGTTACTTCGGAGGCGCACAAGAGCCCCGCCCCTTTCCTTCCCTTCCCCTCCCCCGAAGCAGGAAACGGGTTGCGGCGAAGGCACGTTCTGCGTCTCTTGCTGGGGCTCCTGTCCCAGCCCGGCCTTCCAGCGGAGGTTAAGGGGCACCTGGTGTACAATATTCACAGCGCGCGCACACGCACACAAAGCCCCACGTAGTTCCCCTTCCTACCTACTGTTTTCTATGCCTATACACTCCTAAGAGTTTTAGTAAGGGCCATCTAGCTGCCTCGAGCTTCTCTGGGTCTCACCGCTGCCTTCTGCCGGTTGGAATTAAATCGTTTGAGACTACCTCAAATTGGGAATAACCCCCTCTGAACTCAATTGGATTTATTTCTGAGTGTATTTGTATAGGATTACGCTGCTGATTGCGGCGTCAGAGGGCATACTTCTATAAACCTTAAAGGAGTTTTCGATAAGGCAGGAGTCCCAGTTTGGTATATATGGAAAAACGTTTGGTGTAAAGGACTTGGGGAAGACTGCATGAACAGTCCCGCCTCGAAGGCCTCTTGATCTTTGCGAATGACCACCCACATTCTATGTTATCCTTTCTGTGCACTCAAGTAAAGGCAAATGGCCCCACAGCTGTGGAATTCCGTTTACAGAAGGGCACCAAAGTCTGAATCTTACTATTCTCTAGAAGTGCTTCATGTTTCTCTTGTGTGGTCTGGGTTATAATAATAATTTTTAAGCAAATTGAGGTCATTATCAATAATTATTTTTTATGTTAACGATTGGTGCCCCCCTTCTGACCCAGGGATTGGAGAGTATAGGAATAAATACATAGATTTGCCTTCTTGTTTCTTACCGACCGTGAACACGATTCATATGAACCACACAACGTCCATTCCCCTCCAGTTAAAAAAATACGCACTACCTGATTCATGAGAAAGATCTGGTGTAAACATATGCATTTAAGACAACTCCACAGCCAAAATATAACAGCTTTTACGAATAGTAAACATTTACTTACAAGCCATGCAGACACTTGGTTAGGTATTACTTTTTATTTTAAACATACTACTTACCTCCACACATACACACACCAGCAGTTGTTTAAGAGAGATTTTTCATTTGTCTGAAGCCAAGGAACACAGATGGCTTAATAGTGCCATTTGGAAAGCTTATGTTTTGAATGGAACATCAACATCATTGTGCATGCTGCTTGTATAGATAAAACCATTGCTTTCCGTTTCAACAGAGTTAGGGTTGCGTTGACCCATCTTTAGGGGATCATAAACATATGCATTACCTAATATGTGTATATAATAATTTCATTCACATGAAAAGTGCCAAAATGAAAAAACAATTTAGATTCATTCAAGTTAGATTCATTTAAGAACTTTCAAATGAGGAACCAAGTGTGACCTTGAAATACTCTGCTACCCTTGTGTAGTGGAATGCCCATTCAAACTATTAATGCTTCCCAGACTCTAATGGGAAGTAACAACTCTGTTTTTTCACAGCAAGCCTTCACTGGTGAGTAACTGGCAGAAGAGCTGTTCAAATCCCCCTTCTTGCCCTTTCAACAGAGCAGCTTATCCTAAATAACTGGATTTTGTCTTTGCTTAAACTTTCTGGAGATTGCTGCTTCTACATTTATTACATTACGAGAAAACATCACCACATAAATTCACTTTCTTCTCATCTTGATTTTTTTCATTTATGTTGCTTTCTGGCTTTTTGTATTCTCAATGTTACCATTTTTTGTCATTTTCATATTTTAACCTTTGCATCCCACTTTAAGTTCCAGTATGATATAATAATAATTTTTCAGAATATCTTTTTGTCCATTTAAAAGTTCATTGGCCCAAATTCCCTTCAAACAAATTGCCACACTTTTCTAGAATGTTCCAGAAGATTTCCAACTTCTCCAGTCTTTTTCCACAGGCCTCTTTCTCTCCCTTAAACAGCAAACAACTATCTAGAACTTTTGCAACACTCTTCTATTGGCAGAAACAAACAACAATATGGCTGCTTTCCAATCTTTATCTTATCAAAAGTGCAATAAACTTCCAGAATCTTCTGTTCAGTTGATTATTTTCAGTTACAGTATTTTCATTCTTGAACTTCATGGCACACTTCAGTCACAAATATGTGTCTGTGTTTAATCGTGAAGACTAAAAATATACTTGTTGGTTTCGACAATGCTGATTCTTTTCTGAATATAAGGATTCAAATAGTTTAATCTTCAAGCCAACTAACTCCTAGCATGAAAATTGGCAGCCTTCTGTAACTGACTATGTAATTGTCTCCATTCAGCATTATCAGTGCCAACATTCAAGAGTCAAAGTCAATCCAGATTTTGTTTTCTTAGAAATAAACATGGGCAGACTCATGCTTTTCATTGTTGTTTGTTTATTCAATTATGGTTATTATTGTAACAACACCAGTAATTGGTGACAAGCTGTGAACTAAAAAAAATGCCATGTTCTAGGAATAAATTCCACTCTCATTCCACCACAAGGGTTATGAAAACAGCATAGGCAATTGGGGTGGGGGCACTTCTAACAAGAAGATTGTTTCTGCAAACAGGCTACAAGACTCACTGAAAGGACACCACACTGAAAAATATCCCACAGTAATGTTACTGAGTTTCAGCAGGCCATCAAAATGTCATGCAAATTCAATGGTTGGGAATAACTCACAGGCATAAAATACAGGGATGCTAACACATGATTTTAGACTGTGATTTTAGGAGTTTCATAAAATATAAAACCATATGACAGGACTGTGATTTTAGAAGTTTCATAAAATATAAAACCATATGACAGGCAGTAAAAATCAGGAAACCATATTTATTTATTTTAATAAGAAAAAACTATTCTGATATCATCTGAATGAGACCAAAGCCTAAATACATAGCAGCAGTACCACTCAAATTAATCAATATACTCTATGTCCCAGCTTAAATGTTACTTTCACAGATAGTTTGTACATTAAAAACGAACCTAATGGTTGTGGGTAATTAAAGAGTCCTTTTGGGAATACATCTCTGAGAATTAATTCTTTGCAGTGGGTGATTAATGCCCATTCATCATGATCCTTGAAATAACTCTGCTCATGTGGGTGACACACTCTGACTTTCCCACACAACACAAATGGTATTCAAATCAATCAAAAAGGCTGTTATTCTAAGCCCAGACATCTGCAATTCTCTAGTATTAACTGAGGCCACATAGATCTCTTTTTTTAACAATTGCAAGGATCATTACCCATCAGCTAATGAAGAATTAAATCCAAAACCAATGTAAAACAGTAGGCATAATCCTGAGGTTGCCACATATAACTTATTGTCCTCACTGTGGAAAACCTCCCACTTACTGACTTTAAAGCAGGGCCAGTTTATATAACCCTTAGGAAAATGGCCAACTTTCTTTTGATTCAAGCCAACACCCCAGATGGAAACAGAGTGAAGGCAAAAGAGCTCTTTGAAAGACCTATTACAAGTGCAAACCGCTGCTCATGTGTCACCCTTCAGCCCTCCATGATGGGGCATAGTGGTCTGCCCTATCGTGAGCCTTCTAGATGTCTTGGATTACAACTCCCATCATCCCCAAAAGGCACAGCTACAGAAATGATGGCTGTGATGGCAAAAGCATAGTTGGCCTCTGTTACTCTTGCAAGTGACCACGAAACAATCCGGTCCTCTCCATCATGCCCAGATACAGCTCTGTCCAGGAGCTTCCCTCCCTCTTACTAACATCATGGCTGAGATCCTCAGAAGGAGAAGAAGTGGTACTCAAGCAGCCCCCATCAAGTGGGGAGTCACCCCGCCCTACTGAGGACTCCAGAGGAAGAGAAAGCAACAGACCTTCCAACCATCTTTAGATTCAACCTCTAGTTTGGTAAACTCTGTAAACAAGAATTTAGGACCTGGAATTGCTTTCTTTCCTCTTTCCTCCCAGTACCCTTTCTTTAGTGATAGCTGTTTGAGATTGTAAGCCTGTGAGCAAGGATGACCATGTTTCTTATTTTTGTAAGCAACTTTTTGTGAAAATAAAATCTTTTCATTGACAAATGTTTGGATGCTTCTTTAGAGACAAAAATGTTTACAACTAGAACCTTATCATGTGAGGATAAAGAATAGGACAGAATCCCTCTGTATATTGTCTCATCTTCCATATATCAGTAGTATTAGTTCTTGAGTTTTTTAAAATATAGAAGATTCTTCATGCCTTTGAAATTCCCACTGTTGTCTGAAGTGATACATTCCAAGGAAATGTGTATTTCTCAGTATTACTTCATATCATTCATGTTTTTTTCTTTCTGTAGTGATATAGTAACATCTTTCAGTTCTGAACCAAGCCTGATCAACAGCTTTGAGTCTGGGCTAATGGGCTACTACTACCACTGATATCGTACTGGGACTTTCATCTGTTGTCTGTTATTAATCGGTAGTGTCACTCATATTCCTGTAGAAATTGTAGGTCTGTTTGCAGATTACTAATGCCATTCTGAATTCTCAGAAGCCTGGAATTTGAATGCTGTGATGCTGAATACATATCAGCCCTCTTGGATCCACTTTGTATCTTGGTTGCAGCTGTCCAGCTTTCTGGGCTGACTCACAGGGCTGAATGGAGCAACTGTGCACTTCCTAAGCACAGTGTTTCATGGAAGAGGAACACCAGCAGGATGGAGCTCAGTGGAAGAGACCCTGCTTTGCATTCAGAAGGTCTTGGGTTCAATTCCTGGCATCTCCAGGCAGAGCCAGGAAAGAATCCCACCTGAAGTCCTGCAGAGCCATTGCTTCCAGTCAGTGTATACGTGCTGGGCTAGATGGACCGGTGGGTTGACTCAACACAAGACAGCGTCTTATATTCAGTGACCCATGGGTATTTGGAACTGTTGATACAGATTTGAGACTAGTCTTATGCAGGTGGGTGTTCTGCCTCCTCATGTGAGAGCCAAAAATAGAGAGGGGTTGTGGGCACAGACAAAAGGCCTGCTCTCAACTTCCGCACTCCCACCCACTCAGGTCCAAAGTAAATATGATGTGAATCTGCATCAAGCAGCTGTGTCTCCTTTTTACACTAGAATAGGTTCTAGGGCTTGATCCAGATCTTAAAAGCAACCCTATCCCCCACACCACAGCCCTGATCCAAATCAAGACAGGGAATGCCTACTTTAGAGTAAATGTGATGTAGCTGTTCAACAGTTTGGTCTATTTTGTTTCCTGTTTTCTGACCTTCCCATGTTGTGAAAGAGGGTCACGTGAGAACCCCTACTCATGGAGGAGTCAGAACACCTGACAAAGTGAGATCCTTGATTACATGGAAGTGTCTACTCGTGTTCAATGAATGTGAGTGGAAGCCCTCACCAGACCTCCCTTCTCTGGGCCAGAAGGTTGAGGACTTGGTGGATGGGGACAGGAGGGTGAGGAGAGGCTTGCAGGCAGGACCACATTGCCTCCCCAGGTTTATTTTTCATGTGTGCAGGCTGAACACTTGCACTGGGCCAGCATAAAATTGTCAATCTCATATCCTAGACTCTTTGACCTAGAGGGAGAGCCAGATCAAGACACTCAAATTATAAGAAAGGGGATTTTGACTAAACCTTACAAAGAATTTCCTGGTGGTAGAAAGTGCTCAGTGGTGGTCTCTTTTAGGTTGTCTAGCTTCTGTGATTTAGCAGTGAACTTCACTTACTGTCAGGAGGCTGGACTTGATAATCTTTGCTATCCCTTTGAATTTTATGAACTTGTTATGGACTTACTGGCTAGGTCCACATGTCATGACCCTGGGTGGTTACCACAGTTCAGGGTTTTTTTTACCTTGAAGTGCCTGACAGATGATCATGCTCATGATGGTAAGTCCCCTCCTTTCTGCCTCTCCTTCCCTCTCAGTCCTCCAAGTGGTATCTTAGGAGACATTGCAGGGAGGAATGAGGCCCCTCAGTCAGGATTGCAAGCTGAGTTCTGGCTGAGTTCAAGCAGTCTCGGCCACACAAACAGGGCTCCTGCCAGAAAAAGCAAGGGAAGTGGCCAGGCACCCTTGCCTACTGTTCTAGAGGGGACCACTTAACCCCCTCTTGACCCATTGGGGTGCTTGGATCATGCTTAGGCAAAAGGGGGGAATCAGCTGGGCACTGCTGTGGAAAGGAGCAGCCAGTTCAGCTGATTCCCCAGTTGCCTCCTGCACACATGCCTGAGAGAACACA